>NC_047657.1:15268713-15418448 GCF_902201215.1 Prunus dulcis | reverse complement strand
AAGGATATGGCTTGAACATGTCCATCTCTCAGACAATCAAGAGTAAATATAAATGTGAATATAATATACCCAAAAAAAAAAAAAAAAGTTTAATCAAAATTACATTTGTAGGAATAATCTGACTTGTTTATTGTAAATGTGAATATTACTACGTACCTGGTTATTTGTCAACGCTTTATAGACATCATCTGCATTAAACAACCTACTGCCTTGTTTTCGAGCAATTGCCCTACCCATTTCCTGCACCAAATCATGCATCTCTATCCGTTCTACTGACTGCATCTCTACTATCTGTCCTCCTGAGGATGCCTCTCCCAATTTTTTAAACCTCATATCTTGTGAAATTGATATGAGAGACCTATCAATAAGATCATTGATTCCCACTTCCCCAAAGCAATCACAACTATCTAAAATTATTTCTACATCTTTCCTCAAATAGCCTTTATGAAAACATGCTATATCAAGAAATATCTCCTTCTCATTTTTTCCTAATCCATCGTAACTTATTCTCAACACTTGATCGATTTCTTCGTTTGGAAATTGTTTCACTTTTTTCCATTGAACTTCCCACTCTTGTTTGCTCTTGCAACGACGGAATGAGGACCCCATAACTTTAAGAGCTAATGGAATGCCCTTAATATAATCCACCACCTCTCTTGACAACTCAGTGTAATCTGTTGTTGGGGACTTATTTCCAAAAGCATGCGAGTGAAAGAGCTCAAGAGCTTCATCAGAACCTAATCCCTCAACACTGTATATCTTTTCTTGGTCAACTTTTTGCTCAAGTAGGCCTTTATCTCTAGCAGTTATAATGATTCGACTTCCTTGGCAAAACCGATCATCATCACCAACAAGATATTCTAGTTGTTTTGGAGCATTCACATCATCAAGAACAATGAGCGCCTTCGTACGCCTGAGCCTATCTTGAATATGAGGTGGAATAGACTCAGTGTTGATATTTACATCTTTATCCTTCAATAATTCACGAACAAGTGTATTTCGCAACTGATGTAGTCCATTCGTTTGTTCTGAGTTCTCCCTGACATTTGCAAGAAAACAAGCAGCTTCAAATTTAGAGGAGTGCCTATGAAATACAGCATCAGCGAGGGTGGTCTTGCCAATACCACCCATGCCCCAAATACCTACACAGCAAACACCTGGTGTATCCAAGCATAATAACGACTCAATTTTCTCAATTTTCCTTTGAATTCCAAACAGGCCCCTCAAATCACTTGACGATTCCCGATTCAATTTGGTCAAAACATCTTGGACAACTTCCTCAACAAAATCGGCCTCTGTCCTCCTGGCAAATATCGTTACGAAAGACAAACAATAGTATGAGTACAGTATGAATCAAATAATAAAAAGTAGAAATTGGCTGGAATTAGAGAGTTAGTTACCCTGTTCTGCTGGAATAATGAAAACCAGACATATTGGCTGCTTCCTCCAAAGCAGCCCTCCAGTTGGCCACCTCATCCCTACTGCTGCGCTTAAGTGGACGATCTTCAAGTGCATAAGTTCCCTGCTGTTTTCGTACATGTGATGGATCTATGCGATAAAAAATGGGTATAACAATCTGTCCATGGCTTTTCTTGCATCCAAGTATTTGCACAAGTTCTTTCAAACACCATGTGGAAGAAGCATAGTCTTTTGAGAAAATGACTAGTGCAAGTTTCGATTTCTCGATTGCTTCTAGAAGGGTAGGAGCAATTTCATCTCCTCTCTCGAGCCTGTTATCTATGTAGGTGTCGATGTTCTTCCCAAGTAAAGCCTTGTGAAGATGGCTGGTAAAAGCATCGCGCGTGTCCTCACCTCTGAAACTAAGAAACACATCGTACTTATTTTTAACAGGGGGGATATCAGTATCAGCAGCAGCAGCAGCAGAAGAAGAAGAAGAAGAAGACGTTAATGATCTGAAGTAGCTGTAGAACAGAGTCATGATGATTGTGATGAAAACTTGAAAAAACTCAATGGATTCCATATCCGTTTCTCTGAATGCACCTGGAGCTGTAATGAAAGCAAATCTGATATTTGAGATGAAAACTTGAAGAAGAAAGAAAATCTTATATTGTAGATGATGGATGGGTTTAATTAAGCAGTTTAGAAAGAAAGAGAAAAGAAAGCAGTTGCTTTACAAAACAATTGCTACAAAACGATCCAGGAAAAAGACAAGTGGAATAATTAGGCAAGCACTGTCGGTGGACAAAAATTCAAGCATTCATACACTGAACAAAGGAAAGGGCACATGGGACCCCCCCTTACACGCTTTACGTACAAACTTTTGCTTTTGAAGATAAAAAAAGTACAAACGATCAATAGAAATTAAAATATAAAAAAGTAAAGTCAAGGAGATTTGACTAAAGAACTTTCGTGCATTCAAACCAAGATTCAAGAACGCCACTACGCACACCCCCATCAATTTTCACTTTCATCACAATGTCCTCGTCCCTTTCTGCATGACTGGCCACACAACCCAGCTTTAAATGTTATGGAAAGAGAAGCAGTTGGTTGGTAAGCTAGATCATATTTTAATTAGTTTAGCAATTGTACAAAAATTCAAGCATTCAGTGTCGGTAGACAAAAATTCAAGCATTCACACTGAAGAAAGAAAAGGGCACATGGCAGCGGCAGCACAATGACCCCCTCTTTAAATGCTTTACGTACAAAGTTCTGTTGATTTTTATTGAGTTCAATACTAGTGGGAGCGACAACACGTTATATAATAGGCCCCTCAATTTACGCGTTTTACGTACAAACTTCTACTTTTCTATTTTCTTGTTGGGTCCATATTACAACCACTAGAGCTTCTTTTTTATTTTAAATTTTGTCCTATAAATCACCCAAAGTTTAGGGGGCATTCAGTTCAAACTTTTGACGAATTTTAATGATTTCAATGAAATTAAAATATAGAGGTATCTAGTTTAGATTTTTAAGAGTATCTATAATGGGTTCTTTAAATTATATTTTTAGACAAATTTTAGAGACGAATTGGAAAAATATAACTTAAATACCTCCTCCACCATTACCATCACCACCACCACAACCACCACCTCCACCTTCATCACCACCACTACCACCTCCACCTTCACCGCCATCGCCACCACCTCTTCCCTTGCATTCTAGAATATGCACAAGTTCATCCAGACACCAAGTGGAAGAAGCGTAGTTTTTTGAGGAAATGATTATCGAAAGCTTTGATTTCTCTATTATTTCGGTTTTTATACTTAAACCGGGTTGGACCGGTTTTTATTCCCTTCAAACAGCTAAAAATCGGATCGGACCGAATATTTTTATTTTATTTTATTTTTAAAAAGATACATGTGTCAGCAGATTATTCGTCGAGTCTACGCCATTCCATATGACAGGACCCGACCCAATTTCCGCTTTGGAAACCGAGCCGATTCCTGTGCGTGTCCGACACCTGGCGAATGTCGGGCACAAATGACCTTTTTACCCTTTTCTTACACAATTCTTTTAAAATTTTCTTCCGACTTCTGCCGAAAATTCGGCAGAGTCTCCCCTCTATTTTGACCATACCCAAAGTCTTCCACCTGCCAAACAGTCTCAGAAATCCTACCAACAGCCAGACTAAGTCAACCAACAGATTCCAACCTCAGTTCCTTATGTTCAACAAGATATCAGAGCATTTTCTAGGGTTTTCAAGGTTGCAAGGATTTTCTGCAAAACTTTACCTTGGCGCGGAAACTATGATTGGCCCGGTGGTGGATTCAGCGTACGCCTACAGCCTGGGGGTGAAAACAGTTTGAAGATGTGAGTGGACCAACATAAGCATTTTTGAAAACAGTTTAATATTCAAAATAACCCCCTCTATAGAAATTATTAAATAACTAAATACGCACCTTCCATTTAAGCTTACTGAACTCAAATCATGCCATGTAAATCATAATCAAACTCGATTAATTTTATTCAAAAGCACTGAAAGCAAGGTTGTATAAAATACTAAAATCAAATGTGTATATGAGCACTGTACTCAAACTTTGTATAACTGAACAAACTGTATAAATGTATTAATGCCTGAAAAATCGGAGAAACTGATGTAAAATATCTGAAAGTCATAATTAAATAATGGTAAAACCAAAATCCTTTGAAAATACCACCTATTTGTACCCCTGTCTTATCCGTCAATTCCCTGGCAGGTCTCGGGCGCCACGCAGTCCACCCGAGCCGCAAACTGGCGAAATCAGGGGACTATGATCAGCTTGTCCCGCCGGCAGATTCCTCGATGACACCAAGTCAGCTCGAGTCGCTCTGGCAGGATGCAGGGGACCGTAGTCAGCCTGATCCGCAATCCTGGCAGGTCTCGGGGACACAGAGTCAGCCGAGCCGCAATTCTGGCAGGTCTCGGGACACCAAGTCTGCCGAGCCGCAAATCCTGGCACTCACGGTCCGAGCGTCCCCGAAATTCGTGAGGCAAAGTCAAGTGCACTGACTGAACTATAATCAGACTGGATGTCCGTAGACATCGGTCCGACTCTGGGTAATCACCATAAAAAAAAAACGGGTACGAGGTGGTTTTAAAATAAATTCCTTTAAAAAGAAATATCTGAATAATAACTGTAAAACTCAAATCGTGCTGCGGTCTCAACTGATTCGAAACTCAAACTCTGTTTCTATAACTCGTAAATAAGCAGCACCAACTTATTGAACTATTACTATAATAATCGTGTTCGGAACCATAATAAAACTTACTCAATATCAAATAAGGAAATTTATTCGAATAAACTCATTTATAAAAACTCATTTATATAAAATCAATATAAACTCATTTATAAAACTTATTTATATAAAATCTATATAACATCGCTTATGAAATCTTACTTATAGAAATTCTCCATATAACTTATTTATATAAAAGAATTCATGAAAGAAAGTCCACTCACAGATGATCCGAGCTAGTTGGACCTCTTGAGGTTTTCTTCGGTGTCCTGTCGGGCTCCTGGTGCCTGATTACCCATAAAGATTAAATTAATAAACTGTTGAATAAAAGAATTCAACTAAACACCCTGCCCCCGGCTCCTAGAAATACGTGCATCTCATCCCAAGTTACTCCTATGCCCACAATAGCCTTTTTTCCGACGCTTGGACCAGTTTTGGAAGGTCCGACGCTTAGCTAAGCAATAAACTGTCAAATCGGCCGACCCGGGACCCGTGAGGTCCACGATCTCCGATGGCCAATCTGAGCTTCCCGGAAGGTTTCTCATAGAGCGGAAACCATGTTCTGCGAATTTGGTCCGAAACGGACGGTCGGATTGGCCAAAATCGCATTATGGCTTAAAACCTAAACCTAATACGATGAACCAATATTGGGACTCCGATTATTAAATTACATTTGTAGGAATAATCTGACTTGTTTATTGTAAATGTGAATATTACTACGTACCTGGTTATTTGTCAACGCTTTATAGACATCATCTGCATTAAACAACCTACTGCCTTGTTTTCGAGCAATTGCCCTACCCATTTCCTGCACCAAATCATGCATCTCTATCCGTTCTACTGACTGCATCTCTACTATCCGTCCTGAGTATGCCTCTTTCACATTCGTATCTTGTGAAATTGATATGAGAGACCTATCAATAAGATCATTGATTCCCACTTCCCCAAAGCAATCACAACTATCTAACATTCTACATCTTTCCTAAAATAGCCTTTATAAAAACATGCTATATCAAGAAATATCCCCTTCTCATTTTCTTCTAATCCATTGTAACTTAGTTCTCAACACTTTCTCGATTTCTTCGCTTGGAAATTGTTTCAATTTGTTCCATTGCACTTCCCACTCTTGTTTGCGCTTGCAACGATGGAATAAGGACCCCATAACTTTAAGAGCTAATGGAATGCCCTTAATATAATCCACCACCTCTCTTGACAACTCATTGTAATCTGTTGTTGGAGACTTATTTCCAAAAGCATGCGAGTGAAAGAGCTCAAGAGCTTCATCAGAACCTAATCCCTCAACATTGTATATCTTTTCATGGTCAATTTTTTGCTCAAGCAGGCCTTTATCTCTAGCAGTTACCATGATTCGACTTCCTTGGCAAAACCGATCATCATCACCAACAAGAACTTCTAGGTGTTCTCGAGCATTCACGTCATCAAGAACAATGAACGCCTTTGTACGCCTGAGCCTATCTTGAATATGAGGTGGAATAGACGGAGTGTTGATATTTACATCTTTATCCTTCAATAATTCACGAACAAGTGTATTTCGCAACTCATTTAGTCCATCCGTTTTTTCTGATTTCTCCCTGACATTTGCAAGAAAACAACAAACTTCAAATTTAGAGGAGTGCCTGTGAAATACAGCATCAGCGAGGGTGGTCTTGCCAATACCACCCATGCCCCAAATACCTACACAGCAAACACCTGGTGTATCCAAGCATAATAACGACTCAATTTTCTCAATTTTCCTTTGAATTCCAAACAGGCCCCTCAAATCACTTGACGATTCCCGATTCAATTTGGTCAAAACATCTTGGACAACTTCCTCAACAAAATCGGCCTCTGTCCTCCTGGCAAATAACGTTACGAAAGACAAACAATAGTATGAGTACAGTATGAATGAAATAATAAAAAGTAGAAATTGATACAAATTAGAGAGTTAGTTACCCTGTTCTGCTGGAATAATGACACCCAGACATATTGGCTGCTTCCTCCAAAGCAGCCCTCCAGTTGGCCACCTCATCCCTACTGCGCTTAAGTGGACGATCTTCAAGTGCACAAGTTCCCTGCTGTTTTCGTACATGTGATGGATCTATGCAATAAAAAATGGGTATAACAATCTGTCCATGGCTTTTCTTGCATCCAAGTATATGCACAAGTTCTTTCAAACACCAAGTGGAAGAAGCATAGTCTTTTGAGAAAATGACCAGTGCAATTTTCGATTTCTCGATTGCTTCTAGAAGGGCAGGTCCAATGTCGTCTCCTTTCTCCAGTCTGTAATCCATGTAGGTCTCAATTTTCTTCCCAAGTAAAGCCTTGTGAAGATGGCTGGTAAAAACGTCGCGTGTGTCCTCACCTCTGAAGCTAATAAACACATCATACTTTTCTTGAAGAGGGGGGATATCAGTATCAACAGCAGCAACAAAAGAAGTGGAGTCCATATCTGTTTCTCTGAATGCACCTGGAGCTGTAATGAAAGCAAATCTGATATTTGAGATGAAAACTTGAAGAAGAAAGAAAATCTTATATTGTAGATGATGGATGGGTTTAATTAAGCAGTTTAGAAAGAAAGAGAAAAGAAAGCAGTTGCTTTACAAAACAATTGCTACAAAACGATCCAGGAAAAAGACAAGTGGAATAATTAGGCAAGCACTGTCGGTGGACAAAAATTCAAGCATTCATACACTGAACTGAACAAAGGAAAGGGCACATGGGACCCCCCCCTAACACGCTTTACGTACAAACTTCTGCTTTTGAAGATAAAAAAGCACAAACGATCAATAGAGATTAAAAGATAAAAAAGTAAAGTGAAGGAGATTTGACTAAGAACTTTCGTGCATTCAAACCAAGAAATAAAGCATCCTAATGCAAGGAAATTTCCTAATGATGTATTTCTTCTATTCATTCCACTGTCCGCTATTGAGTATTATATAAATAAATAAAAAAATAACAAAGACTCAAGTTTAGATTAAATCACTTTGTCAAATCACTCATCGTTTGATATTAATTAAATGATTCAAAAAATTCTTAAAATCAGTGCAATAGTGCGTAAACCGTTGAATTTACATTCAACGATGAGTTACTATAAATCTTTTGGACTCCTTTAGTCCAAAAGATCAGGACTATATGGTAATAATCTTCATCACTTATTCAAAAAAAGTTCGGATTGGGAGTGGATCCCACCAAGTCGGGCTGGTCCGAAGGCTAGTTCAGCCCTAGATGAAGCCCGCGTGTTGTGACGTCAGCGCTTGCGTCGCGCTGATGTCAGCTCCAACTGGAAGAAGCCACGTGTCACGGCCCCAGCGCTCCAATCAGCTTCTCTGAATCCAATCCAAAGGCTGGCATTTTTTGGGCAATAAAACTATGAAGAAAAAAAATTGAAATTTTTTAAAAATATTCTAAAAAATTCTGATTTTTTTTTATTTTTTATAAATACCTATCAATACCCTTCACTTTCAACACCAATCCTTATACATTTCATTATACTTCTACTATTATTCACTCTTTACTCAACATTTTCCTCTCTTTCACCTTGTATTTTTATTTTTTATTTTTATGGTTTCTTGTATCGAAACCGGAGGGGTTTGGAACACCATGGAAGATGTTTCCTTGTGTGAGGCTTGGCTCCAAATTTGTCATTGTCCCGACGGCAATGAGATGAAATTTTTTCATATGTGGAAAAAAATTCATGCCGAATTTTGTGAAAAAATTCTGGGGTCTACTCGCACGGAGATGACATTATCTAGTAGGTAAAAAATTCTCAATAAAGAGTTGGGAAAATGGAGAGATGCCTTGGCAAAAGCGATGGACAACTATAAAAGCAGGGGAAATCGTACTAACGAGGTAAGTATTTTATAAGTTTTGTTTTATTAAGTTTAATCTCCTAATATATATATTTTGTTAATATTTATTGCATTTTCAATATTTTGTTAATATTTCTTACATTTTAAATATTTTGTTAATATTTATTGCATTTTAAATATTTTGTTAATATTTCTTGCATTTTAAATATTTTGTTAATATTTCTTTCATTTTAAATATTTTGTTAATATTTCTTGCATTTTCAATATGTTGTTAATATTTCTTGCATTTCCAATTGTTTCTTAATTTTTGTTGCACTTCTAATTTATTTGTAAGGTTAGTTGCATTTCCTTTTTTTTTTTTACTTGCATATCCAATATATTTTAAATATTTATTGCATTTCCATTTTTTTGTTAAATAGATGATTCAAGCACAGATGTGGTTCGGTGCAAATGGGGGTGGCAAAAAAAGTTTCAACCGTCATGAATGTTGGGAGGTGGTAAAATATTGCAAACGCTTCATAATTATTCCGACGGGTCCAGCCGTTGTGTTAAACGAGACGCCACTCCGTGATTCAATTACATTGGATTCACCTCTCGATTCCCCTATGAGTCAAGACTCACCCATCGAAAAGGAGCCGAGGCCCATTGGCCGAAAGGCCGCAAAGGTAAAGAAAGCGGGTAATTCAAGCAATAATAATTCAAAGTTTTTGGAGGAAATTGCAAGGCAAAACGGCATAAGAATTGAAATGGAGCAGAAACAAAGCATTCAATAAAATACCTTTTTATTCAACATATTTCATACTTCAAACAAAACAAAATTAAAATATAAAAAAACTATAAACAAGGCACAATAAAAATAACAAACCACAACCAAACCATAATAAATAAATAAAACAACACAACCTAACCATAACTAAATAAAACATAACCAAAGCATCTATGCTCCATCATTCATCTTCATTGCCTTTCACCGCCCATAGATGCTCTATCAAGTCAACTTGACGCATTTCATGAATATACGAAGATTGCATCTCTGTATATCGATCTATCATCTGGGTCATCAAACGACCATCTCTCACCAACGGTTCAGGCTCAAACTGTTCTCCACTTGTCCCCATGGGCCTTTCATAAATCCGTGTGAAGGCCGTGTTCATTGGATTCGGTTCATATACCTCTAAAGCATCATAATCGTACTCATCCTCCACAATCATATTATGGAGGATGATGCAAGTCATCATAATGCTTCTGAGGATCTCCTCATCAAACATACGGGCCGCACCTCGAATAATTAACCACCGAGCTTGAAGGATGCCAAAACACCTTTCGACATCTTTCTTGTATCCTTCTTGATAAGTAGCAAATAATTTTTGCTTCTGGGATCAGGGATTCGGAATGGATTTGACAAAAGTGGTCCACCTCAGGTAGATGCCGTCAGCTAGATAATACCCCGTTTAGTACACTGTATTGTTGACTTGATAGGTGATATTGGGGCCCTGACCTCTCAATACATCGTTGAAGACCGGGGGATTGACCCAGCACGTTGAGGTCATTTTGGGATCTGGCAACTCCAAAGAAGGCATGACAAACCCATGTGTCGAAGCCAGCAACGGCTTCATGGATGATACTTTTTTGGCCTTTTCTATTTCCGTAATCACCTTGCAAGACAGTTGGGCAATTCTTCCATTGCCAGTGCATGCAATCGATCCTACCAATCATTCCTGGAAATCCTCGAGCTTCGGCTTTTTGTAGAAGCCTTTGGAGATCTCTGTGAGTAAGTCTACACAGGTAGTCCCTAGTGTACAGAGTTTCAACTGCTTGACAAAATCTTATCAAAGCCTCCAACGTAATGGACTTTCCCATCCGGGCAATCTCATCCACCTGATCAGCAGATACTCCATACGCCAACATTCGTATAACAGCTGTAAGCTTTTGCTCCGGAAGAAGCCCCAAAATCCTAGCAGCATCACACTTTTGAACAAAGTATGCATCATAATTGCAAATATCATGCATGACTTTATTGAACAAATGGGGTTGCATTCTAAATCGCCTGCGAAAATCAACATCAGAGTATAAAGAAGTTGGGATAAATTAATTTTCCAAAAGATTTTTACCCCGAGAATGCCTATGTATGTCCACATTCCGGCGGCGGCCGACTTGTGAACCACGACGACAACCTTGGTTCTCTTCATCTTGCAAAGCCACTGCTATGACAACTTGTTCATCGACTTGTCTCTGCAACTCATTGATTTCATCTACGGTTCTCTCATTTGTTTCTCTCTCTTGCCTCTCCAAGCATCTCCTAAAATCTTCCATTGCGAATGAATGGAGTATGAATTCTAAACTATGAGAAATGAAAATATAGAAAGATGTGGTGTGAGAGGTATGAGCTGAGCCTCTGGTTTTATAGAAAATTTTGGCAAGATAGACATGTCATGTGGCTTGATTTGATTGGATGAAAATCTTATGTGAAATTTGAAATTCATCCGAAATTCAAACCCAAATTTATCTTAATTTTGAATTTTGAAATTCATCTGAAATTTGAACCCGAAAATGTATTTGAATTTTGAATTCCAAAAATCTTATTCGGAAATTTTATCCGATTATGAATCGTCTTAACACCTGTGAACCCAGAAATCTTATCCGAAAATATTATCCAAATTAATTATTTTCATTAAAAAATTTGTGAAAAAAACAAAAAAATGAATAGTAATTGCCCTTAGCCATGGCAATAAGAATGGGTAGAAACACAAAATACTATTTGTAAGGGCAACTACTATTCACATAAATAGTGGCTGCCCTAACTCCCTCCTTGTCATGGCTAAGGACAAATAGGTGGAGTTGCTCTTAACGCAAACAAGTTTCCTAGTGACTTTCTTAACGCAAAGAACTTCTCCTCTCTCTCTCTCTCAACCAAGTCCGTCGTCTGCAACATTGGGCTTTAGCTTGAACCGGCCTAGTAACAAAAACCTATGCTTATGGGCCGTCGGGTCGGATCGAGTCCACCAAAAGTTGTGACAAGTTGTAGAAAATCGTAATCCACTTTGGAGAAGGACGTGGCACCATTGGGATCCATTGCTCCTTTCTCTCTCTGTAGAAGAAAACGAGTCTGCCAGTCAGCCACAGGGAGACACAGAGAGCTTCAAAAATATGGCAGCAATGGCTTGGAGGCTTCCCACCCAGCTGGCAACACCCGGCAAACTCCATCATCATAATGACTCCAGAACGGCGGCGTATCAGAGCTCATTCTCATGGTGCCGTACTTTAGCTCCCGACCATCTCCTTCCTTCTTCATCATCTTCTTCTTCTTCCTTCTCCACCAGTATAGGTTCGTCATCTTTGTACTTCTAATGGGCAAGCTTTAATTTTTGCCGCTCTTTTTACAAAATTGAAAAGAACCCATTTTTTATTTTGTGTGTGCAGGGACTAATACGCGGCGTTTAGTTAGATGTACAGCCAGGGCAGGGGTTGGGGCTGTGAATCTTGCTCCAGGGACGCCTGTGAGGCCAACCAGTATTCTAGTGGTTGGTGCCACTGGGACTTTGGGTAGGCAGATTGTGAGAAGAGCATTAGATGAAGGCTATGATGTTAGGTGCCTGGTTAGGCCTAGACCAGCCCCTGCTGACTTCCTCAGAGATTGGGGTGCTACTGTTGTCAATGTAAATACAACTTCCCTTCAATTCTAAATTTTCACTCTAAATTATTGTTTATAGTTTGAGTTCTATTTGGGTTCTTATTTTTTCCTTACTATCAGGGATATTTGGTTTGACAATTTGTTTTGCTTCTTTGACATTCAAGTCCTTTGTTGCTGAATGTGTGATGTAAAATTGTGGTGAACAGGCAGACCTTAGCAAACCAGAGACCATACCTGCAACTTTGGTTGGTATTCATACTGTCATTGATTGTGCCACTGGCCGTCCGGAGGAGCCCATCAAAACGGTAAGTTTCTACAGTTAGTTGTCAGTTAATTGTTTCTTTGCTCGTCAATAGAAACAGATTAAATCAGCCTAGAAATTAATTCCCAACTGTAGATCATCTTTTGAGGCTACCATTGATCATAGGATGAGCAGTTAGTTCATTACATTCGAGCAAAGGATGTCATTGTCTACAGCTCCTTTCCTACTTGCTTTACAGTGTTGTGACATTGTCAAATGGACTTGCTTCTGTTTTTTTTTTTTTTTTGCAGCAATAAGTTGTGTTTTTGTGTTTATCCTTGTTCAATAAAGAAACTGAAAAAGAAAAATTGAAAAAAGTGTAACCGTTCAATAAATGGTCACAGTGAATCCAGAAATTTGTTGAGAGATTCTTGTATACATATTCCATTTCAAGGTCCTTGGCGATTATGAGGGCTATTTTATCCATTGCAGAAATATGATCAAACTTAATAACGTGTCCGGTATTTTTGTTCTTCTCTGACCATTTTTTATGTTTAGGTAGATTGGGAAGGAAAAGTTGCTCTTATACAATGTGCAAAAGCAATGGGAATCCAAAAATTTGTATTCTATTCCATCCACAACTGTGACAAGCATCCCGAAGTTCCCCTTATGGAGATCAAGTATTGCACTGAAAAGTTTCTCCAGGATTCAGGCCTAAATCACGTTATAATTCGTTTATGTGGATTCATGCAAGTAAGTGTCACTCAAATTGAAACTTGGACTTCCTCTTAGTTACTGGCATAACCAAGTTTGTGCTTCACCTGTCGGCTCGATGTTTCAAATCAATTTCCTTATCTTCTTATTACTCTCATATGATACTCCTCCAACCCGCCATTTACTTTCTTTATCAGAAAGAACAGTTAATTTAGATAGAATGATAACAAGTAGCATGTCTAAATATCATTCAATTACTTGACAGACCTTTGCATACAAGCGCGCGCACACACACACACACACACACACACACACACACACTGAAACGGTATATGTATATACATGGAGAATTGTCCATATGCTCTGAAGAGAATCTAGCCAGGGACATGATTTCATAAAAACAATCATAATCATGTACGCTATCGTTCCATAGTTATGGTTTCTTGTGTTAGGTTGTGAATATCTATTTTGATGTTAGTAGTAAGTGCAAAAGTTTATCTTTTCTTTTTCACTTCTCAGGGGATTATTGGGCAGTATGCGGTACCTATATTAGAAGAGAAATCAGTTTGGGGGACAGATGCCCCCACAAGAATTGCGTACATGGACACTCAGGTTGGTTATATGCTAGATTGTTTCCCTGATGATTGAATACACATTTTATATTACCTCTACACATGGTGTCTGAATACATTAATTTTGTATTAGGATGTAGCTCGCCTGACCTTTGTAGCTTTAAGAAATGAGAAAGTCAATGGGAAGCTTCTCACATTTGCTGGCCCTCGAGCATGGACAACCCAAGAGGTGAGTAAGAATATTTACCACCATCAGACAGAATATTTACCACCATCAGACCCTTTATTGTTCATTCCTCCTCTAATTTGTACAGTATATAATTGTTCTTTCCTCCAACAGCGATTGTACCTCACACCATTATTACCAAATTGACCAAAAGATTACGTATCTATCCCAAAACTTGGAATAAATATAAATGAGTGTGCTAAGCCCTAAAATTAAGTGAGTACACCCTATGATCTCCTATTTATATTAGCAGCACTCATTTATATTCTTAAGAAATAGAGAATAGAAGATAATTTTTTGAGCTATTTCTATGAAACAAGGTGCAGGGTTTTCTTAAAGTGCCTTTTTGCTTTTAGGTAATAACATTGTGTGAAAGGTTTGCGGGGCAAGAGGCAAATGTAACTACAGTCCCAGTCTCTGTCTTGAGAGTAACCCGTCAGCTGACTAGGCTTTTTGAGTGGACAAATGATGTTGCTGATAGATTGGCATTTTCAGAGGTAAGTTCTTATGTTTTGCCTTTTGACGCTTATTTTATTTATGTGAAAGTGAGTTGTTATATTCTTGATGGCTTTTGCACTGCAGCTTTGTAATTGTTGGTTTGCAACATTTGGAGCCTGAATATAATCTCTTTGGAATTTGTAGGTTCTTTCAAGTGATACTGTTTTCTCTGTTCCAATGAACGAGACATTTAGTCTTCTTGGTGTTGACGGAAAAGACATAGTCACACTCGAGAAATATCTGCAGGACTATTTCACCAACATTTTGAAGAAGTTGAAAGATCTCAAAGCACAATCCAAGCAGTCTGACATTTACTTTTGAAAAAGGAGCATTGTATAATTGTAAATGAAGCCATTTATGTATCGACAAGTCTGATGATACCTGATAACACTCATGCAGAGGTATTACACTTGAATTGGGTTTTTCCTGCATCCCCTTTCCTTCTTTTGTGTTCTATTGTTCACATAGTTCTTGTAGCATCTCCATATTTTTGCTTCTTTATGTACTCAATTAGAGAGCAAAAATTTGGATGAGATGCTTTCAAATTTCTGCATCTCAAATCATAGTGTTCGAGGCCTACTTTGTTGTAACATCAAGATGTAAGCTTTTCCTTTTTGCCAAATGAAAATAGAAATCTCAGTACCTCTGATTTCATGATCATCAAAATGTATTATATATATTCATAAATTGCAATATCTCCCTAAGAACCATGAGGCCCAATTTCTCTCTTTCATATAGTTTAGACCCAATATTATGTGTTTGGATTATTTTCACAAAATGGGTCCAAGGGCCATGCTCAAACCTTGCTACTTATTGCAAGATCTGCCCAATGTTTTTATGGGTTCACATATCCCTTGGTTTTCTCCTAATATGCGCACACACTTACTTTGGCTGCTGGTGTTTGTGAAAGTATGTATTGGAGAAAATAGAATCAAAGATTTTTTTATTTTTTTTTTAAATGGCGAAAATTGAGGAACCTGAGAGCAAGACCCCAGTGAAGATTTGAGTCTAGTGTTGACTCTGTTACTGGTTTTTGCCCTACTTCTTCTTTCAATGATAGATAGATGAGAGAGTGAATGTAGGCTCAAAGTGGCAATTTAGGTGGTGGTTGAGGAATCTCTACGCTCCTCCCTATTCTACGTTACATTAAAAGTTAGAATGATTATTACTAGGTGGGCCAATCTAAACCATCCTTGTATTATCAAAGTTGCTTTTCATATGAGTTTTGATTTGAGTCACTAGTAGTCTAGTTAATTTCTCAAATAAGTTAAACTTTTGTCACATGTAACATGTCTTTTCCCCCACCTTTGTCCTCACAATTTCAAATTTCAAGCCCTAAAGGAAGACAAAGAAACTTTTTAAAATTTATTTATTTTTTTTATAAATATTCATTTGTATTTGTAACTCAAGTGATTAAGAGCGTTTGTTTCTACACGTGACATGGCCTACATTTGAAGAACCCTAAAAAAATTATCCTTTTAAGTCATCATCTCAAAATACCATTTCATGGATTATCATACAATGATTGAAACAGAGGTGCATGGAAGTAGCTCCCATCTCTGTGTTCTGCAAACAATCTTCAAACTTTGTAAAGTTTTGGTAATGACAGAAGTGGGTTTCAAAACACAAGCCATGTAGGCGCCACTGGGAGACAATCCATGAAGTATATATGGACTGAAAAGATGATTTGGGTGTTTTTTTTTTTTTTTTTTTTTTTTTTTTTTTTTTTTTTTTTTTTTTTTTTGCTTTTGAGAAGTGAATAGCTAATTGATGGTATTTGAGAGTTGCAGGTTTTAGCTTGGAAGGGGGCCAATCATAAATCCATCAAAGCACCCACCTTTGAAAGGCTACCTTCCTCATCACACCCACCATTAATTCTTGAGTGGTCCAAAAAAAAAAAAGTACCTGTGTCAGTGCATTGTGGTATTTAATTTTTTTCCTATTCTGTGAGAAGTTAATGGTGTATGAATTATTTTCATTTGGGTTTTGTTTCTTACTGGTGCTGTTTCTTCTTCTATTGCTTGCATGTGGGCGTGCGTGCTTGTGTTCTTTTGAACTTTTGAGTTTCCATCTCAACCTACTGGTCAAAGAACTAAAGATAAAGAGGGCCATGAGCCTTTTTTTCAGTTAGACAACCAATCTAGTGCCTGTGATGTAGTCCTACAAAAACCAAAGTTTTTTTGGCCACCTTAAATATGTAGGTGTGACAAGATGTTGTGACATTAGACAGATCTTCAATCGAAAATTCACGATTTAGGGTTAAGAAACGGATCACGTTCATGTTACGTATTTAAAAACACACGACATTTAAAGAAATAAAGGAAAAAATAATCAATTTACAAAAAATCATTTGATGTAATTAGACAAATCCATCAAAAATAATAATGATTTTGTAAAGGTGGAATGTCACTCACTCTTATTATCATTACAATTATGAATGTGCATTATTATACACACATATTTTCTTTTTGTTTTCACTTCTTACCGTTTCTGTCTCACCTGTATAAATCAATCTCTCAATTCTCAAGTAGTATATATAAAGCAAAGGACAGGCAATTATAGAGCTGGGTCATTTCCTTTTTGGCTGTCTTTTCCTTATTTCCCCTTTTTCTCTTTTGGAGTTTTAGAGTGAATAAACCACTAGGATGGGACTCATTCCCTGCTCCATATGGTTGTCTGTTTTTGTCCAGAAATCTCGAAAATGATTCTTATTACAATTTCCAGGTAGCTACCCAACAATCACAGATTATAGAAACCAAAATTGACTGCAACAAAAATTAACAAAATCCCTTTGCTAATTAAGTACAAAAACCAAGCACACAATTCAATCAGATTGTAAATTTTATCTCAAATTTTATGCATATGTCAAATAAAGTTTTCCTTTCGACCCAAAAAATAGAGAAGTCAAATCGCTTTCGTCATTTGAACTAGACGGTACCTATCACTTTACGAAAGATTTGTAACATCTGAACCGATCATTAAGAATTTCTAGATTAATTTCTAAGCCCAAATATGGTACAAATAATTGATGTGCTCAGTTTAATTTGGGGCCAAATAGGGCAAAATAGCCTAGGCTAGTTGAAAATCTTAGTATTATTTGATATCATTATTTTGTGTAATTGGGATGCAGAAATGGTCCCCATTTGCCTTCTTTTATGTGGTGTATCTAATGGGTCCAGCTAAGCCCATTAAGTGTCCTTTTACTATTAGACCCACAATTTCAAGTGCAGTCGGTGTAGCACTGCAGTGGCATGAAAATTGTCACCCCCTCACATCCTCCTAGTAGTTTACATGGATTTTGGAATTTGGGGTTCTACAGTTGTTCTTGAACTTTCCCTTACTTCTATAAGAATATCATGATTTATACCTCTTCACTATGAATGTGTGTGCTGAGTGGAAGAAATTTTAAAGGAGATCCTCAATCAGAAACCCCTGCACAAAGTTCCCCAACACCAGGCTTTAAAGATTGGTAGGGCAGTGTGCATATTCTCACTTGATCCTTTATTTGACTTCAAACTTTGTGTTTTTAAAGATTAGATATATATGTTTTGATTAAACAAATGGGAAGACCTTAAAAGTGGCAAAGGGCCTAACATTCTTCTGTTCTTCAACAAGATTTCATGGCAGTTTGCCTCCCCAACGTGAATGAATGGAGGGGTTTCAGAGAGAAAGTGAAAGTGATTGTTGACCCTCTGAATCAGCTGAGTCACTTTTCATCAAATCACAGGTGGCTTTTTCTTATTTAATTTTCACATGAAGGAAGAAGACAGGAGGATAATACTTCTTCATGTGCTTACAAACTGATCTGCGATGTACTATATCTCTGTAAAACTCTGCTCCCCATATGTATGTGTATGTATACGAAAATGCCACACAGAAGGCCGCTGAAATTGAAGGGATTGTTGTAGAAAAGGGTGACTCACAAAAAATAATGTCAACCAAGAAGAGAGCGTGGTAGTTTCAAAACGAAGCATTTTCATTTCACGATGTTCAAATTGGTCAACTTTGTTCACTTTGTTTGAAATGCTCTTTGGCTTCTGCCATAAATGTTGAAGATCTTGCAAGCTTGTCAAATCATTGCTGATGTTAGACAAAAGATGTTGGGTTATTAATGTCATACAGATGACAAAAGTTAAGGTAATTCCATTTGCCTAACCAATCATATATTTCCTCAAACATAATACCTTTTATCTATTTAACAAAAGATTAATCATCGCGAAAATTCTAAATACTCTTAGAGAAAATTCTAAGAAAAAGAGTCCTAAATTAAAAGTCAGACAACATAACTTGCTAAATTTTTTATAAAAAGAAAACACCTTTACGTATGATCAAAGGCTGAACTGAGACTGAGAGGTGAGATATCCGACCGTTGCACTTTTGTTTCATGTTTTAATATTAAGCTCGGTTCGTAGACATGATGCTAAATTTTAAAAAATATAAACATTTTTGGAAGCCAAATTTTACTTTACTTATAATAACTTTTTGTCCACGTTCATGGCACGTGGTATGTACAACCAGTACACCACAAAAAGACATTAGTAGGGTTGGATTGGAGTACTCGTATTGGAGACAGAACCTTTTGAATAATTATATATAATTACAGATATAGCCTCGGGTTCAATATTATTGATGATGATTGCTAGAGAATTAAGGCTGGTAATTATTGTGTAAATGATCAACAAAATCCATCACGCACATCAACGGATGATTTGATCCTTCAAAACTAAGCATGCATAATTAAACTAAAGGACAAAAGGCATATAAATATTATTAAGTACCAACCCTTTTGCTTGTGTTTGTCTGCTGCAGATGCGTGATGAGCCAATAATTCCAGTATGTGCAGCTACCACATTGGATTCTTTCTGCAATTCAGAGGAGAGAGAGAGAGAGAGAGAGAGAAGAAAATGAAAATGTTTTCTGTAGCTTGGCTTAATTGCCAATACCATCTAATTGGGGGGGTTTCTACTGTTATTCAATGTAAGTTTGAGGATGTTTCTGCAAATGTTCTTTTAAATTTCAACTAGTGTTGCTTGCTGCCTCCACCAAATTAATTTTTGCATGGAAGGAGCCAATCATGCTCTCTTTACCACTTTATTTCAGTGTGAATGTGTTTTGTACTGAGCATGAACATGTAATTGTGCCGTAACTTTTCTCTGTTACCATTCAAGCAAAGATAGATACTTTCATTGGCTCCTTTTACTTTTATCAAAAACGGTGTGCTTTCCGGCGAATTTTATCGGGGTAGATTAATTTTATAGGGATTGTTTCTTGAAATTCCCAACCTTTTAAGGGTATGAGTGTAAGATTTTGATTGGAAGATTGGGTGAAGCCTAGCTTTTTTCTTTCTTGCCTCAAGATTTTCCCGGCAAATTTTTATCTCTCCCGGCAAAACTTGATCTGTCCCAACAAACTGGATTGTGATAGATCTTTTCCGGCGAAAGTTTGTGAAATAGGTCTTTCTCAGCAAAAGTTTGTGAAATAGGTCTTTCCCTGCGAACTTTTTTGAGATAGATCTATCTCAGTGAAATTTGGCCTCTCTCAACAAAATTTATCGGATATATCTTTATCGGTGAAATTTTCAAAATAGGTCTTTCCCAGCGAATTATTTCGGGATAGATCTTTCTCGACTAAAGTTGTTCTTTCCCAACAAATTATTGTATATCCGAGCGAATTTTTTCATCGTGAAAACCATTTTTTTTTTTAGTGATAAAAGTGCCCTTCCAACTGTGCATCAACTCCACTCCACCCATCTTCCCGTACCCACAGCAAGTCCTGCGAGAAGATTCAACAGCCGAAAGAAGTTGGCGTTGCTCCTTCTCACATGCTCCGTATATGCGAGTCAAGGCAAATGCAATACTATACGATTACAATACATACCAAGAAATACTATTTGATCCTCAACCTTGCCAGTACATGTATCTAATTTAATATTAGTATCGATTGCTTGAGGAAATAACATAGAAAGTAAATATATATAATTTTTAGAAAACAAAGATTATCATCTATCTCTTGCTACATGATAAGATCCAATCCATTCAATTGATTCTTTTTTTTCTTCTGAATTTCAATATGATTTAATGCAATTAAAACTAGGCACTTCGACTTAATTGGATTTATTTATTATTTTGGTCTCAAAGATAAATTTGATTAAAATATTTATTTGTTTTGTTTTATGTTTCATGTCAAATCCATTAAAAAGGTGCGCACTGCAATGATCTTGCCATGAAATATTGAAATGAAGACCCCATTTTTGACCAAGCCTAATGGACCAGCTTTACCATTGAATTAATTCTTATAGGACGATCATGATAGGGGATGTGAATGAAACCAATGTGCAAAGCCCTAACCCCCATGAAGAAACCCGCAAGTCAAAAGGGTACCACATGTCGTTACTATAGAATCACATGTCTAATCTCTCATATTATGTAATCTAACATGTACAATTCGATGACATAGATAGACACATAGTCAAAGAAAAATGCACATAATTGTATGCCAACGGTGATAAAGGAGAACTAATTTGCCGCCTCCCCACCAATAAAAAGCTTAATCCCATCTGGTAGGTAGTACGTAGGAAGGAATTCAGTGTTGTGTTGGAGTTGTGAAAGGAGTGGATGTTTGAAATGGGTTGTGGGTTTTGGTGATGGCTCACAACAAGGCTTTCTTTTGGTCGTGAGAAGAAGTGATTTTGGAGTTTGTGATAGTTGAGAGATGTAAAGCTTCGAACTGTCGGATCTCAACGTAACTAGACTGGAAAGAAAAGCAAACCCTGGACTGGATACGTAAAGCTTTGAAACATTGCGTAAGTAAGTGAAAACGACATGGTATTATGGCGTAAGTACGTGAAAACGACACATTATAGTAGTATGTCATCATAATGCTATGGCGTTGTTAATGCTTGGTTGGTACGATTCCGCAATCATGGCCTTTGACCCCCTTCTCTTTACTTTGTCTTGAAGTGTGGACTAAGGTAACTAGTGACCAAAGCAAAGAAATTAATCCCAAAAGATACATTACATACACGCCAGCACGGTGAATAAAGTTTGAGACGGAGCTACCTCGGTTGAAACAAAAGATACAGTCAATCGGTCGCTCATAGGTGGGTGGATTCTAACCGTTAATGCATTGTTAATTTCACATTCATCAATTGTTAGGAATCGTTACGTCTGTGTTGGCTTTTTAATTTTTAATTTTACATTTTATTTAGAGTTGGTACCAGAAAGTGTGCAAGTGGTGTCATTGTACATTACCCACACTTGACTCCAAAATTTAAATAATATATATTATTTGTCTTAAATTTCGCACAAAATTTCTCAAAATCTGAGAGCCGGTTCTGACTCTGTTCTTCACATGTATGCATGTTTACTGCACAATCATGGCTGGACGATTGTTCCATGTATTGACAACTGAATGGTAAATCTATTGAATAGAAAAGACATAGTCCTAGTTAATCTCTTGTCATCATCATTCTGCTTCATTGCCTAGCGAAGCTAGGAAAAAAATCAATAAGAAAAAATTATCCTATGTAATTAGTGGTCCATTAGCAGCAAGAACATATTAAGATTAGGTACTTAAATCGAATAATAACAAGGTGGGGCCGGAAATATTAGGTGCTCAAGTGGAATTAAATTCTGCCAGTACCTGATGAACATGTAGATCATAGTCCCCACATGAGCACTTTAGTGATAAAGCCAAGCTATCAATGTTCTCTCTCAGATATTTAAGTTTTTAAGCTCATTATTCTCAATTAGCTAGTTACTAAACCCAAAAGGGAAAGAAGAAAAAAAAAAAAGAGCTGAGATGAGATGCTACTTCAAATTAATAATTAAGACAAAGAATTTAAGTTTGGGAGAAAGCAATGAGTATATGCGCTATGTTTGATTAATAGTTCATATTCATAATCAAACAATATAACATGATGTAAACAGTTTACCGTAAAAATTGAAATAACATTTTCTACGGTTCTTTTTTCTTGACTAAGCGTGTAAATAACCATCTCTTTCCCCATTTCTAATAAGCAACTTCAATGATTGTGGATCAATGATGTTGCATTGCTCCCAGTCCCATCTACCCCTATTGTACTTTTAACTTTTGGAAACTTGAAGAAGAAAAAAAGGATAAACTAGAAGCAGTAGATAAACCACCATAAAAAAAAGTTATTACAAGGAGCTTCCTTCCTCTAGTAAATTGCTCTTATTTTCAAAACTCTTTATGTTCAACAACTTTTGAATAGAATGGATATCTCTAGGCTATAGCTTTCTGCAATTCTTTCCCTCTCCATCTCGATTATGTATACGACTATATGAACCAAATAGATGAGGAAATTTAAGCAAATAATCATACAAGCTTAGAAAAATAGGACCTAAGATTCTTTATATTTTATATTTTTATCCTAAAACAATGTCAATTCCCCACATTGGATGGCACTTTGAAAAGCCACGTTCTAAGGTTGTATCATTTGATCATTCATTTTGATTGATAGGGACGTAAAGTTCAGGCGAGTCGACTGGCCATGTGTTAGTAAAATAGTCAAGAGCACATTTGGTTGGGCAAATGGATTATCTTGACAAGATTGAAGCACCCTACAGTTCATTTCATGTTTCCTCTTATTCAATTATTTGAGAATATACTTTAACTTAATGAGATTTTATCTCGAAACAATCGGTTTAATTAGTAACGTACCACCTGTTTTTAAGTAATAGATTATTGTGGTTCTGATGCAAGATTATGCTCATTTTCATCCATGATTTGTATCCAAACACTCAAAACAAAATAAAGTACAATTACATTATATAGCCATACAAAATTTGGAATCTGTTTCGTTAAACATAGTAATACTCTTTTCTTTTCTTTAGAGTTGGTTCATTTAATATAAGAAATGTAATTTGCATTTCAAAATAAGTCTGTTGCACTCGATCTTCCAATCATGAACGAATTGAGATGAACTTTTGATAACCAAATTCCAACTGGGTTTTGAGCAACCTTCCATCATTGCTAGTTGGCCACTAACCTGTTCATTGTGCTCACTAGGAAGTATATGATTAAACGACAAGAAAAAAAAAAAATTGCTAGCACTACATAATTATAATATATTAAATTCTAGATCAAGATTCAAGTATGATGTATGATATAATTTTTTTTTAAATATGTATATTTAAAATAGAATTCATAAAAAGGGAAGACAGGTCACTGCACCCAAAAAAAAATGCCACAAGGTGTCTCATTAGGATTTTTATAAATAATTTCCTATAAATAATTTAATGCATGAAATCATCTTTTTTTCTTCTTCTTTTTTTATACATAAAATTTATAAGTCTGACATGGAATGGAATCACCTTTTGGGTATTTTAGGCCAATGTCTTGGCCTTATAATTTATAGTTTCCGTCTTGGACCAACCCTTCCGCACGTGCACTCGTGGGTTGGAATTTGAATATTCCAAATCAAAGAGCTTTTGGTTTTTGAGAAGAAAAGGTATTACCAATTTGTTTAATTAAGTTGCTATCCTTGAAAACAAAGAAAAATATTGGTATTATCTATTCAGAATCATTGTCCCGAAGTAATGTTATTTTTCTAGATAATCTGATATGTTATGTCGTTAGATTAGATTATTACTTCAATTTACATGTAGTCTGATAATATGACTAACGTGTAACGACTTTCTCATACCATACTTTGTTAGCTTTGAGATTCTTGTTCAGATTTGGAGCACATAAACTGGGTTGGGAAAGACAAGGAAAATGATGGGGAAAACTAGGTGGGTTGTGGTGAAGCCAATTGGAGAACAATGCGTCCAAGTCCAAGGAAGGTTGCTTCTGGATTTCTCCGACAAGGCTCCAATACAGATATATCAAAGTATTAACCCAGTTGAACACGTCTGCTTGACACTATTTTATTTGCAAGAAAGAAGAAGAAGGAGGTCAATGCATGATTGTGACTTTATGAAAATCGTCTTTGACATATAATTTTTTTCTTTCTCGATCCTTAAAATCCTAGAAATGTAAAGGGAGACCAAACACCGTTTTGCTTAATTATTTCAAAAGTCTACAAATTAGACTCAATGATTTGACCAAAATGCCCATGTTTTGAAGTGATTTTACTCATACAAAAATACATATATATGTTATATTATATAATATTTGGGTTTTGGCTCCCACAGTGACAGTCTTACCTTTTATAGTAGTCTCTGTGAGCAGTTTCTTTTTGATGCAGAATCAGAATGATAAATTATGAGATTATTATATTTGATTTTTTTTAAAATAGTATTCTCAACTAGACCACAACTTTTCACCTCCCAATTCCAATTAGGTACAACCAAAATTTAGCAAAATTTTATTCCTCTTCTTCTCCTTGGAAAAGGGTTTTCCTTGTTACGGCATATCCAGCATGCATATGCAATTGAAGCATTTATAGTAAGGAATTATAAACATTCTGATGGAAACTTTTGTCCGGGGGGGGTGGGTTTGAATTTTAAAAGAAAAAAAAAACCCAAAAAAAGAAGATTCTTCAAAGTGAAGAAAGATTATTAGATGGAAAACAGATTTTTAGGAAAGGATTAAAAGGAAAATTAGGGCAAATTTTTATATGTTTCGGGTACATCAGATGTGCACATAGGACATGTGAAATTATTCTCTAACTTACTACATTGCTTTTTATGACATGTGGTTGGCTGTATCTGAAATATTCCACAGATCCTACGTCTATTGGACGGTGCACTAACCACGCGATATAATCAAAAGTTACTCGAAAAATAAGACATAAAAATAAAATTTAAGCTTTAGAATCTATTTACATTTGGTAGTAAACAAAAGTTACACAACACAGAAACTACCCTCTTGAAGTTTCAACCACCACACTCTTTTGGAAATGAAATCCAAGTCCTCCTGATCTTTAAGAGGGACATAACATTCAAAATAGAAGCATCATATATGCTCCCTTAGCAATTATGAAATCTTAGTAAAGTGCTAGTTTATGCACTTTTTGTGGACATCTACTAAACACATCTAAACACAATTAATCTTTTAATTTAATTCTAAATACAAGTACTGTTTATCAAGTACCATAAGGTCATAGAATTTGGAAAAAAGATGATTAAAAAAGAGAGGGAAATTGTTGCTGGTTAGACACTGGCTTGCAAATTGGGTTCTCTTTTGGAGTGCTGAGTTTTGGTTATTTGTTTACTTTGACACATTGGTACAAAGCACAAGGTTTCATGAGCCTTGAATGAAATTGGAATTCATTGTTATATGGTCCCAGTCTTCTTTTAACCTTTAACTAACCTTCCTAGCCTAGCCTTTTGTGTGAATGATGCTGCTATCTCTGAGATGCCAACCCAGCTCACAATTTTATTTTTATTCACTTTTTCTTTCTTCTCTGTCTCTTTTACCTCTTTCAGGCAATCTCCATTAATTTTTGAGTTGTACTGTACATAGCACTGTGTTTCACACATTTGGTAACACTCTTTCAACCCACTAATTTATACGAAAATAATCAAGTGCGGACTAGGGACTGTGAGAGATTGGACGATCGGCTATCACAGCCCGTTATTGTAGATGTCCGCTCCTGAACCGGCCTCCTAAATAGCATGTTATTCCAAGAGGCAGTCATGCAATTCTTATGCAGATCTCATTTGAACAGGAAGTACGTAGCACAAAACTTGTGACATGACAACCTAATCTGAAAGATTTGGAAACAATGGCCAGTTAATTGTAAAGAAAGAAGAAAACAACGGCCAGATAATTCAACTAGTAATGGCTTAATTTGTAACTGAAAGATTAGTCCAACCAACGGTATCCCAAAATTAAATGAAATTATTAAGATTAATCATAATTAAGTTGCACAATTTAATGGAGGGTTTATGACTGCATTTGAACGTTGCCAGAAGCAACACCAGGGCCGTCTAAAACTGTTAAAAAAATTCAAGTCCACGGTAAAAACTCTGGTCAATGAATACGTAAATTGAGCAGAAAGAGAAACCTGCAGGAGAAACTACAAGGGTATTTCTGGAATAGTACCCGCGAGAAAATGTAGAGGCGGCAACAAGCGTCAAACTTTCCGTCAAAACAAACACCCCATACAAGTCTCGTTTTGTTTCTCAGTCTTTGGAGCTTTTGGTCCAAGTCTGAGAGCCCCCAGAAATAGAATATTTTCAGAGACCTTTCCCAAACCCAAACCCAAACCCCAATCCCCAACCCACAACATTTCCAAATTTGATTTTTTTATAATTTTAATTTTATATACAATCGATATGATTCGAACACAAAATTTCGGATCGAGAATGGCTGGTGTTAAAAACTTAAGTTACAAGCTCCTTGGTTTCCCGATTTCAAATTAGAACTGTGAATTTCCAATTATGTCCTTCTCTAACCACCCATAAACCGTCTGAAACTTTAGGAAACCCTCGTCTCAATCTTCAACTAATCTGGTTGTTACCCAAATTAAAAATTTTAAACTAAAAAATATTGCCTAAAAAGTACA
This sequence comes from Prunus dulcis, assembly GCF_902201215.1. Classification (NCBI taxonomy): domain Eukaryota; kingdom Viridiplantae; phylum Streptophyta; class Magnoliopsida; order Rosales; family Rosaceae; genus Prunus; species Prunus dulcis. The sequence goes on along the minus strand of NC_047657.1, from coordinate 15,391,605 downwards.
CCCATAAAATATATAAAATACTAAAAAAATAGTTTTTAAACTGATACACACCGACGCACAATGCCACCATACATAGCCTCTCACTCTCTTTCTCTCACATAAACACAAATACACTGTTCACTCTCTCTCTCTCTCTGTTTGCTTTCTGTGTCTCTCTGCTACAAGCCGACGACAAACTCCGCGCTGGCAAAGATTCCCTTCTCCCCTCCTTTGTCCTCCTTTTTTCCTTTTCCTTTTCTCTTATCTTCCTCCGCACAAACCCTAAGCTCTGAAATTTTCCCGAAAAACAAACAGGCAAACCCAACAACTATCAGAGAATCCCAATCCCACCGTCATGTTTCAGCTGATCTCGCCTTAACCCAACACGTCTCTTTCCCCATACACTCTTAAAGTTGTCTTCTTTTTCGAGCCTGATGGGCTGCACGAGCTCCAAGCTTGACGATCTTCCGGCCGTGGCTTTATGCCGAGAGCGCTGCGGCTATCTCGACGAGGCGATTCACCAGCGCTATGCTCTGGCAGAAGCCCACTTCGCTTATATTCACTCCCTCAGAGACATCGGCCACTCTCTGCATAAATTCATCGAACAGGAGGTGGGCAATTCATCTGGGTCACCTCCTTCTCCCCACCTCAACCTCCCTCCTGTCCGAAAAGGGGACACCAAATCGTCGCCGCCGCACCACTCTCATTCAAATTCAGGCTCCCATCTTCACTTTCACTCCGATTCCGACGACGACGACTTGGGCTCGCTCCACCACTCGGACCACTCGTCGCCGCTGCACAATACTCACCCTGGCAGCCATATTGATTACATGGGCAACGCCCAGGAGGGTTTCCAGGAGGGTTTTAGCTCGTACCCAGATGGTTACATGCGCATGAATTACATGAGGAACAAAGCGACACCGTCTGTGGTGTATCAGCAGAAACCCATGAGCCCAGAGAACGTGTATCACATGGGTGAATCTTCTTCTTCTTCAAATTCGTATTATGGATATCCAAATTCAAATCCTAATCCAAACAACTTTGCTAATCCTTACCCCTATTCTGGTGGGTACAACAATTACGCTGGCGGGGGTGGGGGGTATTATGGTAATTCATCTCCGCCGCCGCCTTACGGAGCCATATCGTCGCCGCCGGCTTCGGCTTCCACCTCTGCGAAGCCGCCTCCGCCTCCGCCATCGCCGCCTAGAGCTTCGGCTTGGGAGTTTTTGAACCCGTTCGAGACTTACGATAAGTACTACTCGGCCTACACACCGAGCCGAGACTCGAAGGAAGTGAGAGACGAAGAGGGAATTCCCGATTTGGAAGACGAGGAGTACCAGCAGGAGGTGGTGAAGGAGGTGCAGAGAGACCACAAGCACGTGGTCGATGGCGGGAAGCATTCCAAGGCTGTTGTGGACGATGAGTTAGCTGAAACGCAGCCTTCCTCGCTTTATCAAGCGAGGCCGAGCGTGGAGACCGATGGTGGTGGGGCTGAGTATGAGGTCCATGTGGTGGAGAAGAAGGTTGTGGATGAGGACGAGAGGCGCGAGGACCGTGGCAATGGCGGCGGTGCACCTAAAGTTCGACCGGGGTCTCGGGATGCTTTTGAAGTAGCTCGAGAGATTGAGGTTCAGTTTCAGAGAGCTTCCGAGTCCGGGAACGAAATTGCCAAGATGCTCGAGGTGGGAAGGCTTCCACATAATCGAAAACATGGTGGGTATGGGATTATACACCTTTTAATGGATAGATTGCTACAAATTTGCTTGCTTGAATCTTGATCTATCTGGGAAGTTTTAAACTATTATGCTTTTGGTGTGTAGTAGTTTTAGTTTCCTAAAATGGGAAGTTTATAGATCGGGATTTTATGTTGTTGAATTTTTGTTGAATTTGAACTCTATTTAGCAGAGATTTGACTTTTGTGTTGTGTGGGTCTTTATGATCAGTTTCTTCCAAGATGATGTCGTTAGTGTCTTCGCAACCTTCTACTTCTAATAGTGCTGAGCCATCGGCCTCCTCTGAAATAGCTGGTCCTGCTCAATTGGGGTTTGATGAAGAAATGATGATGAGGTCCAAAAATCTCTCTTCTACCTTAGCCAAGCTGTATCTTTGGGAGAAGAAACTCTATAATGAAGTAAAGGTATGTTGCTTCCTCCGTTCCTGTTACGAGCTGCATGCTTATTTGCTCATTTTTGTGGCTTCGAAATTTCTGGGCCATCTGGGTTTCTTAACAAATCAAAATTTTCTAATTATGCTGCGCCAGACAAATGGTTCGTGACCGTTTGTTCAAATGTATTTTACTTTCCTTCTTCATAATAAATCTCTTACTTTCTATTTTGGTTGAATGTGAAATTTCAAATATTTAATTTCTTTCCCCCCCGGATCAAGATCTCTATGAAAGCATCTTCTTAATTTGAAGTCTGACCAGTGCATGTTTGTCTTCAGAAGAGCCTCTTTATTGATAGTTTGATGTTCTCTCGGACATGCATCATGATTCACTGGCTAAAACTTGGCTAATCTGTATCCAACATGGGTCTATCTGAATAAGTAACAGAAATTTTTTCTTTTTTTATTCAAGCATTAACCATTACATGAGTTTGACTAGTTCTTTTGGTGACGTACTCTTGCCTTGCTTACTATCCAAAAGTTTAAAGCACTGGGCGTATTCAAGGTTTTTGCCCTTCCTAATTTGTGTCCTTGTCAGTTGTGACTGATGGGTTTCCATTCTTATAATTTTTCAGTCTGAGGAAAAGATGCGGGTAATCCATGACAGGAAGGTCCGTAAGCTGAAGCGTTTAGATGAAAAGGGAGCGGAGGCTCACAAAGTTGATACAACTCGAACTTTAATAAGGAGTCTGTCCACAAAAATCAGAATCGCAATTCAAGTTGTTGACAAAATATCTGTGACCATAAATAAGATTAGGGATGAAGAATTATGGCCACAACTGAATGAATTAATTCAAGGGTATGTTATCAATGTTCCTAGTTCTGCTGCGCTTGTTTGTAAGTTTTGTTATTTGTTTCACTCACAACCCATGCTATGAATAGTTTCTCTTCTTTAGTATATTTGTATGGGGTTTTAGCTTTAAAATTTGAGGCTGTTTTTAATTTTAATTCTGATACTATTTTTGTTCATATGATTACTTTTCATTGTCATTGAGCACATATCTTGTGCTAAGCTTAGATATAACTTATAACAAATAATTTCAAATTCGAAATATCATAATCAGTCTTATTGATTTCATGATGTTACAGGTAATGTGATCTCTTAATCTTTTTAATGGACCTTTCTATTTGCTAATCCCAGTTTACCCAAAAACAGTCAGCTCCATGGAATTGGTGAGGTCCATTGGTATTCCTTCCTGTATTTGTTGTGCTAGATTTCTTTAAGACTAAGAATGGCACGTGACTAATAAGGATTAGGCTTGGTGATTAAAGAATAGAAGTAATTACGCTAGAAGGAGCCTGGGGAAAATTAGAAGAATGGAAAAAGCTTGATCACAGTTTCCTTATAATATTTGTCGGTTGGTGTATCATATTTGAGATCCTCATGTAGGGCTTCCTAAAACCCTTGTGACAAATCTAAAATTATATAACTTGTACCAAAAATATGAAATTGGGTAAGTCTCATGTTGAAAGTTTTTACTTCATATAGTGGTGTCTTAAAGAACACCTACCTTAATAGAAGACTCCTAATAAGACTACAAGTACTTATAGTAATCAATGAACCTCATTTTGCACTAGGGAAGATTGTCTAGGTGATGGCAATATTGGGGAGGCTTATATTTATTATTTGTGCTTTTATTTTCTCAATGATCGCTCACTTGGAAGTGTATACTTTGTGGACGACAAAGTGTATGTCATCTGTGTGACATTATGGTTAATTATTTTTCCTTTTCTTTTCTTCAGGTTAACCCGGATGTGGAAATGCATGCTTGATTGTCATCGTACTCAGTGCCAAGTAATTAGAGAAGCCAGGGGTTTAGGTCCTATTGGATCTGGAAAAAGGCTTAGTGATGCTCATCTTGATGCTACATCGCAGCTTGAGCATGAGCTTATTAACTGGACTTTCAGATTCTCTACTTGGATCAGTGCTCAAAAGGGTTATGTGAGAGCTTTGAACAATTGGCTTCTAAAATGTCTTCTGTATGAACCCGAAGAAACACCAGATGGAATAGTTCCTTTTTCACCTGGTAGGATAGGTGCGCCTCCTGTTTTTGTAATCTGTAACCAATGGTCACAAGCTTTGGAGAGAATATCAGAAAGAGAGGTCGTTGAAACTATGCGTGTCTTCACCATGAGTGTCTTACAGGTTTGGGAACAAGATAAGCTTGAAATGCGCCAGAGGATGGTAGCACACAAGGATCTAGAGAAAAAAGTTAAGAACTTGGATAGAAAGGACCAAAAATTACAGAAGCAAATTCAGGCATTAGACAAGAAAATTGTGCTAGTACCAGGGGATGTTGACACTCTTTCAGGTAGTGGACAGATTGTATATCAGAGTGACACTAGAAATAGTACTTTACAGGCTAGTCTGCAACGCATTTTTGAGGCCATGGAAAGGTTCACCGATAACTCCACAAAAGCTTACGAGGAGCTTTTGCAACGTAACGAAGAAGATAGGCTTGCGAGAGAGGAAGAGAGAGTTTCGTAGGGTCTGTTGTTTGATGGAGTTATAACTATCCCTTTTGCATTGATGACTTGGTTTATTATCTGCACGTCAGCTGTCAAGGCGAATGAATGGAAGCTCTCTAGTTCTTTGAGGGTCTATTACCATGGAGCTCAATAATTCATTCCTTGGAGCAAGCTTTTCCTCCATCTGTTGGCGGCCATTTTGTTGTCTGCTTGGCTAGTTATTGTTGCTGAGAGAAGACTAATCAGGATAATCTGTAATAGCTCAGCAGTAAGCCATGCTTGAGGCTTCCCCGTTTACAGTGCAAGATATTTATCTGGGCTGGCTCTGCAGTTTTAATTTAGGGAGACAACCAGTACAGTTGATTGACGACAACGGCTGAATATTTATACGAGCAAAGACAATGGGCAACAATGCACACAGGCAAAGGTGAGGGGCAAGCACAAGATGAGTTATTGCTGATTATGAATCAACTTGGTCCACTGCCTGACAACAGAAATGATTTTAAAGCTGCTTCTGGCCAAAGTGTTTGCTGAATCGACGATTGCTCGTAGAATCACATTTTGAACTACTCTTACTGCTCCGTGAATCAGTGAAATCTACTTTCTATGGAGTGGGGGCTCCTTTCTTGAGCTAAATATTGCAATTTGGCAGCATATGAGAGACGTGGAATGAAGGGCAAGAAGAGAGCTACTTTCTCAAATCAAAAGTACCAAGACTTTGCACAAATTGGCCAAAATAATTCAAGTAAGCGGCTGTCCTTTTCAGTTTTGTGATGATGATGAGTTTCAGTGTAGTCTGTATGGGGTGCTTGGAGTGACGCAAGTCTCTCTCTATGCCCAAAAATAGTTGGATATTTGTATAAAATTTATTCTTTCCTTGTTCTTTCTTTTTCAGTATTTCATTTACATCAATTATTGTACAGGCAACCTTTGGCAATTGAACAAAGTGACAGCACCTTTAATAAAAAATGAACCAAATAAAAGTTCTGTTAAACGGCGACGTTTCATGGAGTGTTTGAATGGGGATGCAAAGTAAAAAGCTGTGAAGTGAAGTGTGAAATGTGACATTTTAGTCTCTTCAATTATTGAGGTTTACATCCTATAGACTCTCTAGAGTAAAAACTACGTTTGGATTTTGGAATATATATATTCTAATGTTTATGCTTAGCTCAATTTGCTTCCAGCAGTCATGCTTCCGTGATTCAGCAGAAAACTGTGAAAAAAAAAAAACCCTTGAACAGACTGAACTTGAGAGTTGACAAAATTCATTGCTTCTTGACAGTTGAATGGAATTCACTTTCTTGGGTTTTTGTATGTGTTGAAAAGTCCAAAAGATATCATGCCAAGCCCAATTCAGTTAAACACGTTCATGTTAATCTCAGAATGGGGATGCGTCTATGATCTTATGATTCGTCTTCATCCAATACAGCAAGACTTTGCCCCAAAAGTCCCATCGATGGTCCATAGTCCACACGACATTAGGCAGCCATAGGGTGCCTCTTTCCTTGAAATGAGAACCATAGGTTGGCCATTTGACCATTTTTACATAAACATTCAAGAGTATTATGATCAGTCGTTCTTGCCTTAATATCGCTCGTTAAAGAATGTTAAGCTTTACAGTTTAATGCTGCTTTTACAATGTTATGGTAAATGAATCATGACTCTTAAAATGTTATAGCAAAACAGTACTATTTCCGTCGTAAATAATTTTTTTTGGCTTATCATAACTCATTAAAGAACGCTAAAGCTTACGCTTTAACATTGCTTTTACAATGTTATGGTATGAATATAAACATTGAAGAATACTACTATCAGTCGCTCACGTTAAATATTGATCTCTTAATTTTTAGAATGTTACGATTAGTCACTCATACTTTATCATTGCTCTTATAATATTAGGATCAATTGCTCATCCAACATTTTTGGTTATTTTGTCCTCTACAAATTGTTAAAAAAGCTGGGCTAAAGTCACACTTCCCAATTCCAAATCACCATATGAAATATAAAATCGGGTTTGTACAAGTAGAGAGTCTGAGAATAAAACTTGTGACTATCATGGGTAAATAACAATTTTCTATAGTTCTTCGATTGTCTAACTTATTCTCTTTTTGCGAGTGGAATTAAAAGCAATGGACGAATGGGAATTGGGAACCAACAACTACCACTCCAACCAGTCTTTTTCTCAATTTCAGCAGGTCTTGAAAAATATTCATTTTCATCATCCACCAAACAAATGATTGACATATTTTCACTCTATTTTTTTCCCCCTCTTTGGTATCTGTGCAGAATCTGCAGATGGATTTGATTTGGCTACAAACTTTGCTGGCAGTCTTGAGTTTCCACCCAATGAGTTAAAATTATGTGCATTATAATCAGCATTTTTATGATAACCAAGGATTTATTTATTTATTGCTTTTTGGGGGTACATTTAATCAAGACCAAGCCAATGCTGGCAAAACTCACAATGTTGGTGAAATCAAACAAAAAAACCCAATGAAGTTGAGTCGAGTAGAAAACGGTATTGTTTTGCCCGCAAGTGATCTTTGATTCGAACCCTCATAATACTTTGACAGTGTGAGAAACCCCTCTTTTTTTTATAATTTAGACTATCGTATGTTAAAACAAAAAACAAAAAAAAAAAAACGTGGATTTTATTTTCGAACTTTTAGGCATAACATAACATTATTGAATGGTACCTGCCTACAATGAATGAATGCAACTGTTAAAACACAGTAAGTGGCATATAATGATTTGTCTCCACAAAGAAAAATTGGACCTTTATGAGAAGAGAATATATGCCTTTTCAATTGGATAGGCCACACTTAAAAATAGTTAATACAGATCAAGATTATATGCATTAAAGAAAACAAAATGCAACAACCAAACAAGTTCTGGTATCTTGTCATGATGAAGTACTACAAGGAAAGCAAAAGAACAAGACAACTTGAGTAATGGGAAAAATCAGTTGGCTTTTCTTATACAAATCAATCCGTAGGTCAATTATGATGCAAAATAACAGGTCATGAGATTCTGTGTTTGTTCCAAACACATACTATTATTAAAAGGAAGAAACTAAGGAAGAAGGGTTTGCTTTGATTCTGCAATCTGCCTCTTTACTGTGTGTGTGCCTTATATTTTATTTTGTGGTCAACTGCACCAGGAAACTTGGTATTTGTTTAACCATGTTTTCTTCTGTCTTTACTTTGTGATGACAATAAACTACCCCACTTGAGCATAATTTAATTGAAAGCATAAACCTTCCAAATCTAATTTCAAAGGGGAAATTCTTGTGGGGTTTAAGGAAAAGAAAAGAAAAAAGTAAGGACTATGTAGCACAGGTAGGTTAAGAGCATTTATTTTCACATATGAGTTTATCTATTCGGTTCCTCTCTCGATCAATATTACACGTATGAAATGCATAAAGAAAAATTATATATAAAACTACACACATATAGACAGATGACAGAATCTTATAATCCTAAATAGAATTTCACAAACTAATGATATTAATGTGATAAAACTTGCTAAATTACCAACATTTAGGAAAAGAATTGTTCGGACAAGATTAGTACTAAAATGGTGATGATTGATGTAAAAAGAGATACATGTTGCATTGCATTCCTATCTTTTTTTTTCTTTTTGTCAAAAAAGGAACTAATTAAATTCTTTTGCTTCTAGGAAAATTGAAAACCAAATGACCAAAAGTGTTCAGTGGAAAAATGGAAAGAAATAAAAGAAGGTTAACTAATAAAACTGTAGCAACTAGAAATGCTTTAATTACCATAAGCTAAACCTTTAGCATTAAACTGCCAGGAAGCTGTGACAGAGAGAGAGCACAAACAAAACTGTCTCATCTCTCTCTCTTTTCAAGTCTCTCTTAAGTCTTAACCCACTAGGCACTCAAGCTGAGGAGGCAGCTAGGAACCAGCTCATGGTTTTCCTCTAGTTTTTTCTTCTTCCAACTCCAAGAAGCTGCTGAAGCACACAAACACACAAACCAAGTCATGGGTTGCTGTGAATCAAAGGTTTCAGAGAAGCAACCAGAGAAGCTCCAAACCCAAGCACATGCCAACAACAGCCGGACTCCGACCCACCACCCGAACCCATCTCCCGGATCCGACCAGGAAACCGGCGGAGCTCCACCCTTCTCTGAATTCTCCTTCTCGGACCTCAAAGCAGCCACCAACAACTTCAGCTCCGACTACATAGTCTCAGAGAGCGGTGAGAAAGCCCCTAACCTTGTCTACAAAGGGCGGCTGCAGAACCGCCGTTGGATCGCCGTCAAGAAGTTCACCAAGATGGCTTGGCCTGATCCCAAGCAGTTTGCGGTAAGCTTGTTTTTGCTTTTGGCTTCATTGGGTTTGGGACTTTTGGTCGTTTTGGTGGTTTTCAATCGTTTTGTGAAGTGGGTATGTGAAATACTTTGTGGGTTTTTAAATTTCTGGGCTTTTGCTTTTGTAGGAGGAAGCTTGGGGTGTTGGGAAGCTGAGGCATCGGAGGCTTGCGAATTTAATTGGGTATTGCTGTGATGGTGATGAGAGGCTGCTTGTTGCTGAGTACATGCCTACTGATACTTTAGCTAAGCATTTGTTTCATTGTATGTGTCGACACCTTTCTTTTCCTTTTTTTACCCCACTTTATACTTTCACTGGTGTATCAAGAATGCTGCTTTTCAGCTTAGCTTCTAAGATTACTCAGTGACACTTTTGTGAAGTATCTCTAAGTACATAGTTCTTAAACAATCAAACATTGAAATGTAACATTGACATTAGTTTTCTACAACATGACAAGTTATGCCATTTATCTTAGCTGGTCTATTTATGCATGTTGTTATCTAGTAGTTTTGCTAATCCTAGATGATGTTTTATATTGCCTTTCATTTGGGGAAGGTGCGGCGAGGTGGTTTTTGCTATAGTATTCTATTTAATGTGACTTTATTGTGCTTGTCTTCGTACTGTTAATTTCCTGAGTTTTGCATAGGAGATCAATTTTACTTTTGGGTTTTGTGCCTCCAAATTGAGAAATTAGTGGCTGCATTCTGTTGTATCTAAGATTAAATTTTTGGTCTCGGCTTGTTCTTGACAGGGGAGAATCAAACCATTGAGTGGGCTATGCGTTTAAGAGTGGGTCTTTATATTGCTGAAGCTTTAGATTATTGTAGTACTGAGGGCCGTCCATTATACCACGATTTGAATGCTTATAGGGTTCTCTTTGACGAGGTATTCCTTTCTCAAATTTGATTCTCATAGTTAAAAATATACGTATTTTCAGTTACTTCAGTGTCCATTAATATTAAGGGTGATATTCTAGTATTTGAATGTGACCTGTAGGATGGTGATCCTCGTCTTTCCTGTTTTGGCTTGATGAGAAATAGTAGGGATGGGAAGAGTTATAGCACGAATCTTGCCTACACGCCGCCTGAGTATTTAAGAAATGGTAATAACATCTCTAGTCTAAATATCACCTATCCGTTTGATCATTGTCTAGTTATTATTGTAGTTTTCCTATCTAAAGGAATTTTCCTGCATGAGATATGCCTTCAGTTGTCTTTTAATTTACATTGTAGGAAGGGTCACTCCAGAAAGTGTTATTTATAGCTTTGGCACTGTCCTTCTAGATCTGCTAAGTGGAAAGCACATCCCTCCAAGTCATGTAAGTGCACTGCTATATAACATGCTTTATGCTTTTTAGAGCAAATATATCTTGATGCTATAGTCCTCTTTGATTGTGTCTACTAGTAGTTGTCACTCAAAGTTGAAATTAATTAATTACAAATATTCTTTAGTGGATCTTTTATACTAATTTGATTGTTCGAATAAGATATGCAGATATGTCTTTGAGTATTCAAGCTCTTCAGCATGCTGGATTTGAGAAACAGTTTTCTTCATAACTTCCACATCTTAGTGGACAAATAATATTGAACAACATCCCTGTTTTATATAATTTAATTCTGTCTCCGTGCAATCCACCCATCTTGATGTTATGCAAAAACACTCCCTTCGCTTCTTCTAAAAACTATTTTCATGGTTATCTTAGTTCTCACATAAATCTCTTCTTGGAATTGTGAATTTCAATTTACTTTTAATTTCAGTATATGAGAAGATTTTTCGTGACTTTATGAATTATAACAATACTTAAAAAATGATGGGTATTCCTCCATCATGCTAGAAGTTTAAGTTGTTCAGCAGTTACATATCACTTAAGATGTAAGGTGAGATTTGTTCAGTGCTGGTCTTTTTTTTAATAAACGGAACATAGTCTAGTATATATTTGATGTATATTCATGTAAACAGGCTCTTGATATGATACGGGGGAAAAATATCATTCTCTTAATGGATTCACATTTGGAGGGGAAATTTTCTACAGAGGAAGCAACCGTGGTTGTTAATCTTGCCTCTCAATGTCTCCAATATGAACCCAGAGAGCGGCCTAATACGAAAGACCTTGTTGCAACACTTGCTCCACTGCAGACCAAACCTGAAGTAAGATACTTTTCTCTAATTGGATTATGAAATAGTCTAGTTTAACCTCCTTTAGGGCATTTCCCTGGCATCCACATATTCTTACATGGCCAAAACTATGTTTGTCTGTGGACCTAATATGAGGTCAAATATGTTTTGTAATCGATGGATGTGCTCTTAAGATGATAAAGGAGCACCACTTCACATTAAGAAGCTAGTAACAAAGGTCTGGATTGCAGGTCCCATCTTATGTCATGCTTGGAATTCCAAAGCATGAGGAAGCCCCTGCAACCCCACAACGTCCCCTTTCTGCAATGGGCGAGGCCTGTTCTCGGATGGACCTCACAGCAATCCATCAGATCTTGGTTATGACGCACTACCGAGATGATGAAGGAACCAATGAGGTAGTTGAGTGGTACTAGAGGTCTTGCATATCCCTGTTCATTCAATTTGTGCTAAGAGATCTTTTTGATTTTGGATGGGTTCAGTTATCTTTCCAAGAGTGGACTCAACAAATGAGAGACATGCTGGAGGCAAGAAAGCGAGGGGACTATGCATTTCGTGACAAAGATTTTAAAACTGCCATTGATTGTTACTCCCAGGTATAACTTTGTAGCTCGTGTGTGCTTTTTAATTTATATATAATGGTAAATCTTTTGGGCCGGAAATATGTCAAGAACTTGACTGAACGTTTGACTTGGAACCTTCCACCAGTAGATTATGTCATAATATTATGCCCTCAACTGTAAGTGTTACCATATTTATTTTCTTGCTCAACCTTTTTGAATCAAATTACTGCTGATGTAGTCTTTAGTAGTCTTTTGTTGATTAGATTTAGGATGGCTATGAAGCTTTTATTTATTTATTTATTAATGTGTTATGATGGGCTCATCGAGTTATAATCTTGAAGTAACTGGGTCTTAAGTAGTGATGTTAACTTAAATGGTTCCTTTTGGGTTTTTTGCGTGCAGTTCATAGATGTTGGAACTATGGTGTCCCCAACTGTTTTTGCACGACGCAGTTTATGCTATCTGTTAAATGAGCAACCTGATGCTGCTCTTCGAGATGCAATGCAAGCACAATGTGTTTATCCAGACTGGCCCACGGCCTTCTACATGCAGTCAGTTGCTCTAGCCAAGCTAGACATGCACAAGGACGCCGCCGACATGTTAAATGAAGCAACTGCACTAGAAGAAAAGCGGCAACGAGGAGGCAGGGGATCATGAAGTTCAACTATGTAATAAGTGATAGTCCATTATTCACCACCACCAATTGACAGTTGTTGAGGCCAACGAAAATTTGTATAAAATCTGAGCTGGGAATCAAATTGTTTTTACCATTGAGAATGTATTTATACAGAAACATCGATATCTTTTGTTGCACTAGTGAATGTGTGCTTCTCTCCTCTTACTCTCTCACTGCCTCACTGGTCTTATATAGAAACCAAATACAGCTACTTACTATCGTTGTGATTTAGAAATGGTGGATATAATTTAATTGACTCCAACCCGTCTTAATATGCTGACCGTGACAATGGTGTCATGTTTGTCGTGCACCCGCGAAAGCGTGTTACTCAGGCTTGTAGATGGAACTTTATATTTTGAACAATGATGATAAAATCAGCAGGGCAAGTTATATTACTATCAACACCTTTTCCTCAGATACAAGGAAAGGAGATAAATTTTCCTTGGTGTCTTTCCCATGTGTATTTATAGGTTTATACATTCTTTTTCTTTTCTGTTCAGGCAATGGCAACAATGGTATTGTATGTGACAAAATTTGCATGTAAAAACATTATTTAAACAAAACTTTTGACTGAAAAAATCATATGAATTGTATTGGTTTTCTAAATGATTGTATTGCAAGACAATATGATCACAGACTTAAATCTTTTTAGCAGTCCCTATTTGTCCCTCTAACATAGAGAGAGTCAGCATTGTTTACTGCTTAAACCTTGTGAGAATCAATTCCTTTTGAATGCCATTGATGGTTGATTATTTATTATCTCTCTTGAGACAATTGGAATCTTGACAGCCTTGATATTTGACATGATTTGCGTAAATCCCATGTGACAATCATAATTTCAAATGCTCCTGTGAATTTACCCCTCTCAGGTTTGACTTTGGGAAATTAGAGTAAATTCATCTTTTGATCTTGTAATTAGACAATAGGGATACTCGGAATGCAGAGACCTGAGGATGATAGTCGGATTGGAAATCGTGTCAGTTTCAGTAGTTGCAAGAATTCAAGATCAGTTCCCAAAGTGAATGCTTTTGAAGAAAGAAAGAGACTAGTTGAGAATTTAAGCAAATGAATATATCAATTTGTATAATCAATTTGATATCAGAGGATGTATTTGTATACACAAGTAATGTTTTTCATGTACAAAATCGAAAAAGCTAATATCTAGTGGTTTAGGATGTTGAGGAGGGAGACTCTTGTTTTTATCATTTGCCTAAATAGGCACTCTAGTCCGTCTTCCTGATCTTGAATGCATGCGTCCAGCTTCTCCAACTGGTTGTGTGCATTATCTGCACTTTGGGAATGAGATTTGCTTGTCTTGTGTCCAATGAGTGACTGCAATGAAGCATCCACCCCTGCAAATTCATTTACTTCTGTTTCTTCCTCACAAGCTACTTTTTTTGATTGCATCATCTTGGAGACCAATGACCAGCTGCTGTCTGGCTGTGATTTTGGGCCGGATATGAAGGACAGCAGTGATTCGAACACTGCGAGAGTGACTGCTTCAACATCTCTCAACTCACTCACAATGGAAATAGTCTCACTGTCCTTGTTGAGGGAAGAGAAGGTGGATCTGTTTTCGGTTCCCTTGAGATTCTTCATAGCCTTTTGGATTGTCTTTTTCACCATCTTCCTGGAGGTTAAGTATTTCCTAACCTCACTTGTAAGAGCTCCAGTTTCACCTCCCCGCCTTCTTCGCATGATCGATTGAAGGTCCTGGACGCATTCCTTGGTTTGCAACAAGGCATCTTTGGCAGTTCCACAAACATCCAACAGCCGGAGTGAGCCATCTAACAACTCATTAGTCCATTTCTCATTCTGCTCTTGGGCTAAGGCTTGTTGAGTGAGGGGCAACTGAAGAAACCTATCAACAGAATCATGCAAGTCTTGGAGGCCACTTAGTTTGTTGCATATTGATGATGAAGATGTGGAGGTGGCCTCAGAAGACCTCAATCTACACAAAAGTTCATCAACTTCTTCAATGATCAGGTGTGGCCTAGAGGGTAAGCTGTTAGAACGAGTATGCAAAGCCATTTCTTCTTGGTGTATTGTGAGAAGATAGAATAGAAGACCTTGTAGTTAATGTACAATTGAGATTGATTTGTTCCTCTCTATATGCATCTGCTTAATATATAGTGTTGGTTGAGGAAGGGGACATGGAAACTCATCCACTTCAATCATCAGTGAGAGGTAACATGATTTCGATTTGGATCTATACGTTCCCTCGGCAATGTTTATGCAAGGTTTCTTCCCACACCAGCATTCCAACTCATGAACTGATTAATTTAGGATATAAAACCTTATACTATCTTTATATAATGTTACAATCACTCAATCATAATTAACACATTGGACAGCAATCCATAAATTAAATATTAAGCATGAGTGCCAATGGCCCTGTGTCCAGCAACTTCTATGCTTAAGTCTTATGCATAGACTCAATTATGATGATTCATGTATGTGATTAGTTAATGCATCTTATTTTTGCAGGTCCTTGACATGATATTGTTAAGCAAGCAGCAGGCAAGATCTGCAATCTGCATTTTTTTTAGCGTCAGTGTTTCCAAAATGTAGAAAAATGGTGTGTAGCAGACTTGATGAATTGGACTGTTCCCAAGCAGAACGACATCCAGCACAATTGTCATTCTTGGATCTGAGATGCGCATCTGCCGTGTTAGTGTCGTTGATTAGTTACAACAGTTCGTTAATTTTAATCTGTGTTTGATTAGTCCCCGGGAGATAACTGGAATTTGACATCCATTTCAGTTTTGAAATTTTGTTTAGTGGTCACAGAATTTTACCAGAAAATTCTTCATTCAATGATATGCTGGCAAGTTTACTAGAAAGAAATAAAAATAAATGACTGTATAGCAACCGAGACCATATGATCATAGACTTGAAACTTTTTTTAGTCTCTAATAGTTCCTCTAACAGAACTTACTGCTTAAAGAAAATCAAGTCTTCTTTTGAATGCCACTGATCGTTGATTTTTTATTGTCTCTCTTGAGACAATTGGAATCTTGACAGCCTTGACATTTGATATAATCTGCGCAAATCCCATGTGACAACAATGATGGTTTTACATACTCCTGTGAGTTTACCTCTCAGGTTTGATTTCGGGAAATTAGAGTTAATTCACTTTTCATTATCTTGTAATTAGACAATAAGGGTAAGTTCATTTTTTCCATGCACAGGATGATAATCGGAATATAGATGACGGAAATCGTGTTAGTTTCAGTACTACAAAAATTCATGATCAGTTCCCAAAGTGAATGCTTTCGTAGAAGGATGAGACTAGTTGATAATTTGAGCAAAAGAGTATATAATCAGTATGTATCTGAATTTGATTTCAGAGGATGTATTTGTATACAAACATGTTTTTCATGTAGAAAATCGAAAAATCAAAGATATATGTATCTAGTGGTTTAGGATGTTGAGGAGGGAGACTCTTGTTTTGATAATTTGCCTAAATACGCACTCAACTCCTTCTTCTTGGCCTTGAAAGCATGACTCCAGCTGCTCGAGCTGGTTCTGCGCATTATCGACAATTTTGTTTTGAGATTTGCTTGTCTTGTGTCCAATGAGAGAGTTCAATGCAGCATCCACTTGTGCAAATTCATTTGCTTCTGTTTCTTCTTCACAGGCAACTTTTTTTGAGGGCATCATCTTGGAGACCATGGACCAGCTGCTTGGCTGTGATTTTGGCCCACAGATGAAGGAAAGAAGTGACTCAAACACTGCAAGAGTGACTGCTTCAACTTCTCTCAACTTGTTAACAATGTCAATTGACTCATTGTCCTTGTTGAGGGATGAGAAATTGGATCCCTTAAGATTCTTCATAGCCTTTTGGATTGCCTTTTTCACCGTCTTCCTGGAGGTTAAGTATTTCCTGACCTCACTGGTAAGTGCTGCAGATTCACATCCTCGTGTTCTTCGTATGATTGATTGAAGATCTTGTACACATTCCTTGGTTTGCAAGATAGCATCCTTGGCGCTGCTGCAAACATCCAAGAGTCTGAGAGAGCTATCTAATAGCTCATTAGCCCATTTCTCATTCTGCTCTTGTGCTAAGGCTTGTTGAGTGAGGGGCAACTGAAGCAACCTGTCAGCACAATCATGCAAATCTTGGAGACCGCTTAGTTTGTGGCTTATTGATGATGAAGATGTGGAGGTGGCCTCAGAAGACCTCAGCCTACACAAACATTCGTCAACTTCTTGAACGATTGGGTGTGGCCTTGAAGGGAAGCTGTTAGAGCGAGTGTGGAAAGCCATTTCTTCTTTGTGTATTGTGAAAAGATAGAACAGAAGACTTAGAAAGTTGTGGTTGATGTACAATTCAGAGTGCTTAATATATAGTGTTGATTGAAGAGGGGGACATGGAATCTCATCCGCTTCAATCATCAGTGAGAGAGGTAACATGATTTCGATTGGATCTATATGTTCCCTAGCTAATGTTTATGCATTGTCTCCTCCCACACCAGCATTCCAACTCATGAAGTTATTAATTTAGCACATTATAATGCTACAACCATTTAATCACAATTAATATACGATACCACGAGTGGCATTGACGTCCCTGTTTCCGCAAATACGTGGGGAGGCAAAAACCATTTAACTCAATTATGGTGATCAACATATGTGATTAGTTAATTCCTCTTGTTTTGCAGGTCCTTCACATGATTGTTTGCCAAGGAGGAGGCATGATCTGCAAATATGCTATATTCTGTATTAAAAAGTCACCATCCATTATGTTTGTATAATGTAGAAAAATTGAAAGTTGCTGGTTATTTAGCAAACCAGAAAGAATTGCAACGTTTCCATCATATAGATGAATTGCAATGTTCCCCCAAACAGAAAGAAAACCAGCATAGTTTTCACTATAACCAGCATAATTAATTAGTCCCAATCTGTGTTTAATATTTCCTGGGAGATAATTAGAGGTTGATAGATTTGATATCCATTTTATTGTTTTGAAAACTTCTGCAGTGCTCAGAGATTTTTCTTATGAGTCAAGTACTTAACTTAGAAAATAAAATGCAGATATGAAATAAGGCAGCTAAGAAATAAAATGCTTCAGTGAATTTCACCAGAAAAAGGAAGCTTTCTCTGATGTTACTTTAAATTTTACCTGAACAAAAAATACCAAGTAAAATAAACCACCTCCAAGGTGTGTTTTTACAAAACAAAATTGTGGGTCAATCTTTAACTGATGTTACTATTTTTCACCACCCAGTGCTAACAGTGTCTTTTGAAGATCCTTTAAAATGCTTCAGTGAGTTTTACAATAAACATTTTTTTTTTTTGTCTCCTTTGAACGTGAAGTGTTTATTGATGGTTATCTTCCTTGAGACTAATGGAATCTTGACAGTCTTGTGATCATATTCAACTCTCTAAATTTTCACTGAAACATACAAATTGATCGAGTATTGATGAAATTCTGTGCTTCCAAATAGACCTTAAAACTCAAGTCATTATCTCAAGGTAAGAGCGGGTGCAAGTTATCCCACATCGCTTGGTCGATATCAGACACTACGCTTTATAAACCCTACACGAGGAGGTTCTACCGCCGAGCTTTGTAACGCAAGCTTATAACCCGAGTGGGGGCTTTGAGGTTCTGGAACATTGGCTCAGTATTAGAGGGTCGGTTCCGGGTTGACTATCTTCTGGCTCGCCCATTCCAAGCCAGGAGTTGAACCATGTGGCTCGAGCGAAGGCTCTGGGTCTCTTGGTTCCTAGAGAGGAGGGAACCGCGTAAGGCTGGCTTCACAGAGCAACGATTACCTCCCGCTCTTGGCAGTGGAAGGATAACGGGTCGGTGTCCCTCGGATCCACCGTGGGCCGCTAGACTGTCCCAATTGAACCAAACCTTTTTGCGGTTTTCTTCCTCAGATTTGGGAAGCTTCAATGCCAAAATCAAAGTCAGGTTTTTCTTAATTTTTTTTTTTTTTTTTTGCCTGATTGGGGAACTCTGCTTCTATTTTAGTTTCTTCTTTGAAATTATTAGGGTACTGCTTGTACCGATTAACCATTTGAGGTTTGGAAAAAAAATGCTTTTGAAGTAAGAAAAAGGGAGTATATATGTCATTGTTTATATATCCATTTCATATCAGAAGTTGTATTTGTATACATTACTTGTATTGCTTTTCATGTTAAAAATTGAAAATCTGATATATATATATATATATATATATCTACTGGTTTAAGATGTTGAGAAGAGAGACTCTTGTTTTGATCAATTGCCTAAAAAGGCACTCAAGTCCTTCTTCTTGGTCTTGAATGCATGCCTCCAGTTTGTTAAGCTGGTTCTGCACATTATCGACATTTTGGTGTTGAGATTTGCTTGTCTTGTGTCCAATGAGGGAGTTCAATGCAGCATCCACTTGTGCAAACTCATTTGCTTCTGCTTCTTCCTCACAAGCAACTTTTTTTGATTGCATTATCTTGGAGACCAATGACCAGCTGCTTGTCTTTGATTTTGGCCCAGAGATGGAGGACAAAAGTGACTCAAACACTGCAAGAGTGACTGCTTCTACTTCTCTCAACTTCTCATGATCCTTGTTGAGGGAAGAGGAAGCGAATTTGTTTGCTATTGCCTTCAAACTACCCACAGCCTTGTTGATTGTCTTTTTCACCATCTTCCTAGAGGTTAAGTATTTCCTTACCTCACTTGTAACAGCTGCAGTTTCACCTCCTCGCCTTCTTCGTATGATCGATTGAAGATTCTGTACGCATTCCTTGGTTTGCAGGATGACATCCTTGGCACTGCTGCTAACATCCAAGAGTCTGAGGGAGCCATCTAATATCTCATTAGCCAATTTCTCATTCTGCTCTTGGGCTAAGGCCTGTTGAGTGAGGGGCAACTGAAGCAACCTATCAACACAATCATGCAATTCGTGGAGGCCACTTAGTTTGTGGCTTATTGATGATGATGAAGACGTGGAGGTGGCCTCAGAAGACCTCAATCCACACAAATGTTCTTCAACTTCTTGAAGGATTGGGTGCGGCCTTGAAGGGAAGCTGTTAGAGCGAGTGTGGAAAGCCATTTCTTCTTTCTGTGTTGTTTGAAGATAGAACAGAAGACCTTGTAGTTGTGGTTGATGTCTAATTCAGAACTGATGGGTTCTTTCCATATGCATCTGCTTAATATATAGTGTAGGTTGAGGAGGGGGACATGAAATCTCATCCACTACAATCATTAGTGAGAGGTAACATGATTTCGATGTGGATCTATATGCTCCAGCGGCGATGTTTATGCATTGTCTCTTCCCACACAAGCATTCCAACGCATGAACTGATTAATTTAGCATATAAAATCTCGGAGTTTCCTTACATAATGTTACAATCACTCATCATAATTAACATATTGGACAGAGATCAATTACTTATATATGTGATAGCACAAGTGGACATGATCCCATGTCCAGCAGTTTTATATGCTTATTTATGTATGTGATTAGTTAATCTTATTTTGCAGGTCCTTGACATGATTGTTAAAAAAGCAGCAAGCCTGATCTAATAATTTTAAGGCTTTCTAAATGAATGTATTGCATGAAGCAAGTAAGGCCATATGATCATAGACTTAATCCCTTTTTTAGTCTCTAATTGTCCCCCTAACAGAGACAGTCGGCATATGTTTACTGCTGGAGCGTGTGAGAATCAAGTCCTCCATTTCATGCCATTGATTGTTGATTATTTATTCTCTCTCTTGAGACAATTGGAATCTTGACAGCCTTGACATTTGATATAATTGGCTTAAATCCCAGGTGTGACAATGATAGTTTTTGATACTCCTGTGAGTTTACCTCAGGTTTGATTTTGGGGAGTTAGAGTTAAATCAATTTTCATCTTGTAATTAGACTAAGGTAAGTTTTATTTATTTATTTTTATATAAAACATAAATGGTAAAATGTTTGGCGCTGTAGTTGCAAGAATTTATGATCTGTTCAGAAAAGGAATGCCTTTGACGAAAGAAGAAGAACAGTTGACAATTAAGCAAATGAGTAAATCATTTTGTATAATCAATTTGATATCCAGAGGATGTATTTGTATACACATGTATGTTTTTCATGTACAGAATCGAAAAAGCTAATATCTAGTGGTTTAAGATGTTGAGGAGGGAGACTCTTGTTTTGATAAACTGCCTAAAAAGGCACTCAAGTTGTTCTTCCTGATCTTGAATGCATGACTCCAGATTGTCGAGCTGGTTGTCTGCATTTTTGTGGTCAGATTTGCTTGTCTTAATGAATGATTGCAGAGTAGCATCCACTTGTGCAAATTCATTTGCTTCTGTTTCTTCCTCACAAGCTACTCTTTTGGTGTGAATAATCTTGGAAACCAATGACCAGCTGCTGCTTGGCTTTGACTTTGGGCCAGAGATGAAGGACAGGAGTGATTCGAACACTGAGAGAGTGACTGCCTCGACATCTCTCAACGTGCTAACAACGACAATAGTCTCATTGTCCTTGTTAAGGGATGAGAAACTGGATCCCTTGAGATTTCCCATAGCCTTGTGGATTGCCTTATTCACCATCTTCCTGGAGGTCAAGTATTTCCTGACCTCAGTTGTGAGTGCTCCGGATTCACTTCCCCGCCTTCTTCGCATGATTGATTGAAGGTCCTGCACGCATTCCTTGGTTTGCAACAGGGCATCCTTGGCGCTGCTGCAAACATCCAAGATCCTCAGAGAGCCATCTAATAGCTCATTAGTAGATTTCTCATTCTGCTCTTGGGCCAAGGCTTGTTGAGTGAGGGGCAACTGAAGCAACCTGTCAACACAACTATGCAAATCTTGGAGACCGCTTAGTTTGTGGCTTATTGATGATGATGATGATGTGGAGGTGACCTCAGAAGACCTCAGCCTACGCAAACATTCGTCAACTTCTTGAACGATCGGGTGTGGCCTTGAAGGGAAGCTGTTAGAGCGAGTGTGGAAAGCCATTTCTTTTTTCTTTTTTGGTCTTGTGTGAGAGAGAATAGATGACCTTGAAAGAATAGGTTAAATGTACAATTCAAACTGATGTGTTCCTTTCCATCTGCATCTGCTTAATATATAGTGTTGGTTGAAGAAGGGGACATGGAATCTCATCCTCTTCAATCACCAACCGGAGTTAACATGATTTCGATTTGGATCTATATGTTCCCTAGGCAATGTTTATGCAATGTCTCTTCCCACACCAGCATAACAACTCATTTGCATATAAAAATCTCAGAGTATGCTGTTGCACGAGTGGCATTAACCTAATAACCCTGTGTCGACCAAACGAAACCCTGCATCCTTCCTAGCCATAGTGTTATATGATTTATTAAAATCAATTATGCAGTTCAGAGTTTATAATTGGTTAATTCATCGTATTTTGCAGGTCCTTGATATGATTGCTGGGCAAGGAGGAGGCAAGATCTGCAACCTGTATTAATAAGTGTACAAAAATGGTACGTAACAGACTTGGTGATCTGGACTGTTTGTCCCCCAAACGAAACGGAAACCGGCAGAATTATCATTACTGGGTGTGAGATCTGAGTCTACCATTGGAGTAATAATTAACTAATTAGTCCCATTGATTTGTTAATGTTAATCTGTTTTTGATTGTTTCCCTGGATATAATTAGACATGAAAGCCCCCAATTAAGTGTTTAAACACTGCTCTAAGAGTATTTGATTGAGTATCTGAGAAAGTATATAACAAATGTATATCTCATTCATGTGCAAGTATGAGCCAAAATACTTTTGGATGAATCATCAAACGCCTTGAAAATCTGGTTTTCAACATACTTTTGGATGAATCATCCGGTGCTAGTTGAATTTTCTAATCTAGTGGTTGAGGATGTTGAGAAGGTGACCTCAATCATAAGTTCAGAGAGTCCTGTGAATTTGTTGAGGGTATCTTGGATGTTTGCAGCGCTGTGGTATTTCTAAAGGAAATTAAATAAATAAAAATGATTAAAACAGAAAATTCAATTCAAAAATAAAACTTGAAAAAGAAAAAAAGAGGAATTGGCTAAAAAGGTGGCGGTCTGGTCAAGAGCGGCGGACCTCTTCGGCCCAATAAGTTCGGATAGCTCTGCATGCCGTCGTGTTCACCACTGCTGCTCTGATAAGCCAACATCCTTATGCCATCGTGGGCAAAGACGTCAACCGGGCAGCCTAAAGAGCCTATAGGAGCCCAATGTAGTCCTTCTGGAAACATACGGCGAGCCTAGACTTGTGTATCTAAGGCACTAACCGAGAACATATTGGGCCGTAAGTTGTCCGTGTCTTAACAAGAACTTTCCACATTCCACCTTTAATGCCCCCACACTGGGTTACAAGCCCACGTTACTAGGCTCGGCAAACTATGTTTTAGGAGTTAACTATATTAAGTACTTAACAAGCATTATGTTTTTTCAATGTGGGATTTACTGTTTTTTCAGGATAGAAGGAGAAAAGGAATAAAACTATATCATGATGTTTTATGTTCACTGCTTCAAGAATGCGAGAGTCAAATCCTCCCTTGAATGCAATTCGTTGTTGATTACTGACTATCTTCATGTACAAGTATTGCGCAAAAATACTTTTGGATGAATCATCCAGTACTAGTTGAGTTTTTGTTTTTTCTTTCTACTCTAGTGGTTGAGAAGGGAAACTCTGGTTTTCATCAAACGCCTTGAAAGGTGTTCAAGTAACACTCTTCTAGATCTTGTACGCGCAAGTCCAATATTAGAGGAGGCTCCCTTGAGATATTTGATAATTTGCTTGCAAAAATCCCATGTGACCTCAATCATAAGTTTAGAGAGTCCTGTTAATTTGTTGAGGGTATCAAACGTCAAGGATGAAAATTTTGCATTAATAACATTTCCACCGAGTACAAATTTCTTTCGGGTTGAACACTCACTTTCTAAAATATTGCCTGAATGGTATTTCTTTCTTGTATTTTAAATACTTTATACCGTGCCAAATAAGTTACTGGGCGTTCTTTTAATGGTTTCAGTACCAACTGTTTATTAAAAAAAAAATTTCTTTGTAATTTTTTTTAAAAAATCTTGGTCTCTATCTATCTGTTAGGAAGATGGTTTCTTGTAATATATCCCATATGATCTCAGTGCTTGCTTTGAACACTCACATTATAGCTGTTTAATTTTTGTTTTATTCTTTGTAATTTTTCTTAAGCTTGGTCTCTGTTTGTTCAAATCTTTGAACTCTTCTCTTAGGAAGATGTTTTCTGCCTTAATTGACGCCTTGGATGGCATGACAATTAGAACATTTACAACGCAAATAGTGCAATAAAGTTTCAGTAAATAGTGAATGAATTCAGGATTAGGATCGGCACCAAATTGAATGCTATTTCAAGCGCAATTTAACCAAAATTGTATTAATTTGAGATCAGAGGATGTTTCTGTAACCAAAATTGAATTCAGCAAGCATGTGTTTATGTGAGGATCAAGTCCTCCTTTGAATGTAATCAACTGTTGATTATTGATTATCTTACTTGAGAGTGAGACAAACAGAATCTTGACAGCCTTGACATTTGGTATAATTTGCACAAATATCCCATGTGACCTCAATCATACATTGTTATAACTCCTGTGAAATACCACTCAGCCTTGTGTAAGATTGAGAAATTGCAGTTAATTCTTTTTCAAATTGTAATTGGAGAAAAAGAAGTTCTTTTGTGAATTAGTTTTTAAGACTGAGTAGGAAGTTATCTTCAGTACTTGCATTAATTAACCATACGAGCTTCGGAAAGGAACACGTTTGAAAAAAGAGAAAAGATAAATGGCAATTCAAGGGAAAAAGTATATCATTATGTATATGAATTTGATATCAGATATTTGTATACACATGTATGTCTTTCATGTACAAAAATTAAAAAAGCTAATATACGTCTAGTGGTTTAGGATGTTGAGGAGGGAGACTCTTGCTTTGATCATTTGCCTAAATAGGCACTCAAGTCCTTGTTCTTGGTCTTGAATGCATGACTCCAGTTGGTCAAGTTGATTGTGGGCATCATCAGCACTAGGCTTGCTTGCCTTGTGTCTAATGAGTGAGTTCAATGCAGCATCCACCTCTGCAAATTCATTTATTTCTGTTGCTTCCTCACAAGCCACTTTCTTTGACTGCATCATCTTGGAGACTAGTGACCAGCTACTGGGCTGTGATTTTGGCCTGGATATGAAGGAAAGAAGTGACTCAAACACTGCGAGGGTGATTGCTTCAACTTCTCTCAACTTGCTAACAACGGAAAATGTCTCATCGTCCTTGTTAAGGGAAGAAAATGTGGATCTGTTTTCGGTTCCCTTGAGATTCTTCATAGCCTTTTGGATAGCCTTTTTCACCATCTTCCTAGAGGTTAAGTATTTCCTAACCTCACTTGTGAGACCAGTTTCACCTCCTCTCCTTCTTATGATCGATTGAAGATCCTGTACGCATTCCTTAGTTTGCAAGATGGCATCCTTGGCACTGCTAGAAACATCCAAGAGTCTGAGAGAGCCATCTAGTAGCTCATTAGCCCATTTCTCATTCTGCTCTTGTGCTAAGGCTTGCTGACTGAGGGGCAACTGAAGCAACCTATCAACACAATCGTGCAAGTCTTGGAGGCCACTTAGTTTGTGGCTTATTGAAGATGAAGATGCAGAGGTGGCCTCAGAAGATCTCAATCTGCACAAGAGTTCATCAACTTCTTGAAGGACTGGGTGTGACCTAGAGGGGAAGCTGTTAGAGCGAGTGTGGAAAGCCATTTCTTGTTTGTGTGTTGTGAGAGGATAGAAGAGAAGACCTTGTAGTTAATGCACAGTTGAGATTGATGTATTCATTTCCATATGCATCTGCTTAATATATAGTGTTGGTCGAGGAAGGGGACAGGACATGGTATCGCGTCCACTGCAATCACCAGCCAGCAGTAACATGATTTCGATTTGGATATATATTTTCCCTAGGCAATGTTTATACAATGTCTCTTCCCACACCAGCACAACAACTCATGAGCTGATTCATTTTGCATATAAAATCTCAAGGTCTGCTCAAAATCCCTATTAACAATTGGACATAAATAATAAATATATATATTTTATATGTGATTGCACGAGCAGCATTGACTCTCTGTCTAATAACATGTGGTGAGGCAAAAACCATGCATCCTAGCCATCCTTCTCATATGCTACAAACTCTATTATGCTGATTATGATTAATGTAAGTGATTAGTTAATTCATCTTAATTTCATATGATTGTTGCTCTACGAGCAGGCAAGATCTGCAATATCCATTAATTTATGACCATGCATTGTGTTTCCATATTGTAGAAAAATGCTTTGTATACGTAGCGGACTTGAAGAACTGGACTGTTCCCCGAACACCACGAAAACCAGCACAATTATTGTTATCGGGTGTGATATCTGAGTTTGCCATGTGAGTGTCATAAATTAATTAGCCCCAGGGATTGGTTATCTGTTTTTGAGTATTTTCCTGGAGATTATTAGACAAGGATAGATTCAAATTCCGTTTACCCTGTTTGGGAAACTTGTGAGTTTTACCAGCAAATGCTACAGGTTTTGATGTTATTAAGTTTTATAAAATAAAAAAACCTGTAATTGAAGTAAATTGTGGAAAGAAAAGTGTTGATTAATTATCCGAGAAAGTATATTGTACGTGTATATCTCATTAATGTACAAGTATGAGCCAAAACAATTTTGGATGAATCATCCAGTACTATCTAAATATCCTAATCTAGTGGTTGAGGATGTTGAGCAGGGAAAGTCTGCTTTGATCAAACGCCTTGAAAAGTGTTCAAGTGACTCTTCTAGATCTTGTATGCACAACTCTAAATTTTGCAGTTGGGTTTGTGCATTCTGAATAATGTTATCAGATTCTTTTGTCTTGTGACCAACAATTGAGTGCAATGCTGCATCCACCATTGCAAATTCATTTGCATCTGTTTCTTCTTCTTCTTCTTCTTCTTCTTCTTTACATGCTGCTACTCTTTTATGGCGCATCAAGTTTGAGACTAATTGCAACCCACTTGGCTTTGATTGTGTCTTTGGACCCGAGATAAAAGAAAATATGGAGTCAAACACAGTCTGAGTAACTGCTTCCATCTCTTTCAACATGCTAACCATAGCCACAGCCTCATGCTCCTTACTGAAGGGAGAAACACCCTTCAAATTTCCTAAGGCCTTGCAGACAGCTTTTTTCATCACCTTCCTGATTATCAAGAATTTCTTAACCTCACTTGCAAGCTCAGTTTTTCCTCCCCGTCTTCTGCGGATGATTGATAAAATTTCTATCGTGCATTCTTTGGTTTGGAGCAAGGTATCCTTGGCGACACTACATACATCCAATAGCCTAAGAGATCCATCCAATAGCTCATCGTTCTCCTCTTGAGCTAAGGCTTGTCGAGTGAGTGGTCACAAAAGCAGCTCATCTGCACAATCATACAAATCCTTAAGGCCATTTAGGCATTGGTTTACTGATGTAGAGGATGAAGAGGCAGTTCCAGAAGTCCTCAATCTGCACAACTGCTCATCAAATTCTGAAATGAGAGGGTGCGTTGTTGAGGGAACGCTGTTTGAGCGAGCATGGCAATTGCATTTTGTGGCAGTCATTTTTTTCTGTTTAGAGAAGAAAGTTTTGCAGTGAATTATTGTACAAGTTCATCTAGCGGTTTATCTTCCTCCATGGGCATCTGCTTAATATATACAAGAGGATGATGACTGACTATTCAAATATACTGTGGATTGTTAGGAAACATGAAGAATCTCATCCTATTCATATAACAATGAATGGCTTTGGATCTTTGTGATTTGAATATGTTTATCTCAACAATGTCCCTGCCCTGTTCCCTACCTTTCAACTCCCCAACTCCCCAACTCAGCACCTATGTCATTTAATGTTTGTGACGCCACATTCTGTGTTACATAGAGATACACGAATGGCATTGACTTTGTGTCATACAGGAAGCTGCCATAACCTTAATTTCTCACCGTATTCTTAGTTTTAATGAATTTTTTGTGACAGATATGGATGCCCAACTGATTGAGTTGCTGGGTGATTGCCAAGTTTCGCTTATTTTATAGATCATCTTCGTCATTGTCGTTGAAATGGAAACACCAAGCACCTCCAATACCTGCAAATTAAGTTGTCTGGCCAAACAATCATGGTATGCCTGATGACCAACTTGTTAATGCATGTAAGGTGGTTGTCTGGAATGCGTTGTAAGACATACAGAACATAAAGCAAAGGAAAATGCATTTCATCAAGAGAAAAAAAAAAACAGAAAATGCATATGCATGCATCTGATTCTGATATAATAACTAGTTGGTGGGAATTGGAAGATGATGAATGATTCTGACATAGACAATGAAACCACATGATTTTAATAAACTAAAATAAAATATTGTGTTACATGATAATCGAGACATTGAATTAACAGAACTCGTCCCCACAGAGGCAGGCATGAAGAGCTGGAATGCTGGATAGAAGAGCTATTATCTTTCTTTTACATATAGAAAGATGGTACAATACCACTCGTGTTCTACATATTTTATGTTTAATTGTGCAATGCATTACATAATATTGTTACCTAATTGAAGATAATCATGCTATATTAGAAATAAAATATGGTTGGTGATGGGTTGCTGATCCAGTGTTGGGAGACAATGCATAAACATCGCTGATATAGTTTTTGGATCCAGATCCAAATCACGTTGCGACTCATTCAGCTGTGAAGAGGATGAGTTCCTATTGTCTCCCTAACCATGTAATATATATTGAGCAGATGCCAAAGGGAAGGAAAGCAAACTGAAACACCCAATTGAACATTCAACTGCAAAGCACAAGGCCTCTCTCTTTCCCATTAAAAAAGAAAATGGCTTCCTTCCATGCTCGCTCAAACAGCTTGCCTTCAACATCACATCCTTTCGTTTCAGAATTTGATGAGAAGTTGTGCAGATTAAAGGCATCAGAAACCGCCTCTTCATCATCATCATCCATAAGCCACAAACTCAGTGGCCTTCAAGATTTGCATGAGTGTGTTGAGAAGTTTCTTCTCTTGCCATTCAGTCAACAAGCCTTAGCCCAGGAGTGTGGAGACAAAGGGATCAATGAACTACTAGATGGATCTTTGAGGCTCCTGGATGTGTGTGGCATCATTAAGGACGCCCTTTTACAAACAAAGGAATGCACACATGAACTTCAATCAATCATGCGCAGAAGACGAGGAGGTGACATGAGCTTCATGAGTGAGGTTAGGAAATTCCTTGCCTCTAGGAAGGATGTCAAGAAGTCAATGAACAAGGCCTTAAAGGTCAAGGAAAGTAAGTGCAAAGACAAGAACCATGAGACTCCAGCAGTTGTCAACATGTTGAAAGAGTTAGATGCAGTCACCGGCGCTGTGTTTGAAGCCTTGGTGTCCTTCATAGCTGGTTCAAATTTGAGATCAAAATCAAGCTCTTGGTCATTAGTTTCCAAGCTGGTGCAGCCAAAAAGAGTAGCTTGTGAGGGTGAGGAAGCTGCCGATACGAATGAACTTGAGAAGGTGGATGCTGCATTGCACTCCCTTATCAGTCACAAGTCAAGCAAATCTGGTTGTGCAGCGCAAGCCGAGAATCTGCAAAATTTGCTCCAAGAATTGGAGGCAAACATTCAAGACATTGAAGAAGGAATAGTGCTTGTTTAGGCGCTTGATCAAAGCCAGAGTCTCTCTTCTCAACATATTCAACCATTAGGCATGAAAATCATCATGCAGTAAAACAGGCATCCAATTTTGTAGAGATCAAACAAACATACTTGTATATGAAAGAGAGATATATATATTTATTTTCTCTTCAGATTCAGAAGTAATATACTCCTTTGACACAAAACATATCAGCTCTGTGTGATTGCTTTTTGTCCATCTGTTTTAATTTGCAATACTGATGACAGTTAAATAAAATTGTAAAACTAAACTGGGATGATCTCTTTTCCCATGCGTAAATAACCCATCAAACAGAATAAACAATTCATCAACCCAAAATTCAGAAGATGATTAAACTCAGATAATTAAAGATAATGGATGTAATAACTTGATCCAAAGTAATTATTAAATTATTAAATTATTCAAGTAAAGGACAAATTTACCCCGAGAATATTTTAATAGGCTTAAAATTGACTTTTTGTTCGGGAAAGATTTTGGAGAATTGAATGGCACCATGACGTAGATTGCGGAGTGCTACTATTTCCACCCATCTGTTCTATTTCCCCACCCACCTTATCTTTTCACCCCCATCATATAAATTTGGAAAAATACAATCCTATCTTTCCACACCCACCATAATTCCTAAAATATCCATTCATTATTAATTCAAGCAAAACCTATAATATTATGGCAAATATATATATATATATATATATATATTTATTTATTTATAAATTTAAAAAACGTAAAAAATAATCCACTGCAACCCCACCTCCCCAAAGCTGCCCCTCGTCCCTAAGGAAAACAACCCTCTCTCTGTAAGGTTGCACAGAAGTGATAGTTGGAATTAAATCGAAATTGGAGTGAAAGAAGAGTGCATAGAAAGGCAACCAATTGGAAGCATAATATGGAATTGCAGTCAGTTTGTGGTATGATATAGTTTTTTTTATTTTAAACGTATTTATTTGCTGATTGTAACCACTTTTCCAATCGAAATCTTCTGGTATATAAATATTGTGGGATACATTTCTGATTGTAATTTGGGAAAGCGTGCCAAATGGTTGTTCTATTCATGATATTTTGATCCTTGTTCGCAGAATTCTGACTTATGTGTTTGTTCTGAAACAATTGGTTAATGTTGTTGCATCTGTCTTGTAGCACTGCTGTGGTAGCTTACTGCAGCATACGGGGAGGCCTCAGACTGCTAAGAGAGCAGTTGAACAGGTGGAGCAGTGGCTCTCAAAAGACGGGTGGCCAGAATACTATGACGGCAAGGCAGGGAGATTTATCGGGAAGCAAGCGAGGAAGTACCAGACCTGGAGCATCTCAGGATATCTGGTAGCTAAACTGACGATCAAGAACCCAGCCAATCTTTCAGTAATCTCTCTTGAAGAGGACAAGAAGATAGCCAAGCCAAGGCTCACCCGCACCGCTTCCTTTTGAGTCAAACCAGTGGCAGCAGCATACATGATGCAATACAGGTATATGAGATTTCTCTTTACCCACGAATGCTGGAGGGAAACTAGCTGATTAAACTGATTGAGTTGCAGTTTTGTGATTCATTAACATGATTTGCTAGTATGCTACTGAGATATACTGCCCCTGCATTTTCCTTTTCAGTTTCTTAATATCTGGTTTTGAATAGTAAATGGTCTATAGGCATTTTGGAAAGTAATGCAACATGGCCATTGTTCTGCTTACCAATTATTTGGCTAAGTATTTCAAGCTTTTGTGGTGGGAATTTTCCTCCTATTTTCCTGCCAAATTCAGTTTGATAGGTTTGCAAATATTTTTCTTTGTGTTGTTGATAAAATTATTTTACAAATGTGCCAAATTGTGATTTGGGGAAATAAGTAATGTGAGAAACAATATATATTCAAAAGGCTTGTAACCCAAGTGGTTAAGACAAGTTCAAATTTGTTTTCCTCTCAATATATAGACACGGGAAAAAATAACTATATATAATGACTCTTAAAAGACCTCGACCCTCAAGTTCAGATTTGAACAAGTGTCAAAGTCTGTACTTTTACTCTTTGGCCGCTGATTATGGCTTTGAGCCCAATGCTCTGGACCCTGTATGTTCTTTGTTCTTCAGGTGATTTCTTTCTGTAAAGTTACTACTGGATCTTGTTAAGAAATGGTAGGGAGAAAATGAAAATTAGTCTTGGGGTTACAATTTTCTCTTCTTGTTTGCACTTTTAGTTCAAAATTTTGGGGTCTTTAGATTTTGGGCTTGAACTTGAGTTGCTAGTTGTGGACCAAATTTGGGTTATGTGATTTGAACTGATTTTGTTATACGACATCTCTCCCGTTGCCATATCTCATTATCAAAATGATAATGTGAACCAGTCTGTGTAGTGGACTGCTTGTAGGAGTGTTCATGAAACTAGAACTATATGATGCTCAATGGAACAGTGACAAAATTTCCAAGTTAGAATTTAGAAATAGGTGCAGACATGAAAGGAGTTCATTATTGCAAAGTACCTTGCCTGCTAGAGGTGCTGTTGATTGTCTTTTTTAAAAATTTGTTGTTTCTGTCTGTAAGGATAGCATCATGGCCTTCGAAACAGATTATGGCTAAGATTAGTGCTGAGGTATTATTAGGTGGTTAAAGACTAGATTGTTTAACGTAAAGCATGTTTTGTCTCACCATGTATATTATAATTAAGGCAGGATGCCTTTAGCTGAGCTGAGATTCTTCTGTGTGTTCATTTTCCTTTTTCCTCTGTCTTAGAAAACTTTCAATTTCTTCATTGGTAATTGGCGATTGTCATAGGTTCCTTTGATAGATATCGGTTTTGTTGAATAATTTCTATACTTGGTGTACGTTAAGTGTTTCGAAGGGTAATGGCACAAAGTTGTGATGGCAGATTAAGAGGGCGACAGAGTCTGCTGAAGGTTGTGTGAAAGACTTTATCTTTGGATCAAAAAGGCAACCTGAAAGAGAAATTGAGAAGCTGGCCACCATCCACCTTTACAAACTCATTTGCTTCACTTTCTTCCACACAATCTACTTTTTTTGATTGCATCATCTTGGAGACCAATGACCAGCTGCTTGGCTGTGATTTTGGACCGGAGATGAAAGAAAGATGGGACTCGAACGCAGTGAAAGTGACTGCTTCAACATCTCTCAAAGTGCTAACAATGGCAATAGTCTCATTGTCCTTGTTGAGGGATGAGAAACTCGATCCCTTGACATTTCCCATAGCTTTGTGGATTGCCTTTTTCACCATCTTCCTAGAGGTCAAGTATTTCCTGACCTCAGTTGTGAGTGCTCCACATTCACCTCTCTGTGTTCTTCGCATGATTGATTGAAGGTCCTGTATGCATTCCTTGGTTTGCAACAAGGCATCCTTGGCAGCGCTACAAATATCCAAGAGCCTCAGAGAGCCATCTAATAGCTCATTAGTCCATTTCTCATTCTGCTCTTGTGCCAAGGCTTGTTGAGTGAGGGGCAACTAAAGCAACCTATCAACACAATCATGCAAGTTTTGGAGGCCACTCAGTTTGTGGCTGATTGATGATGATGATGTAGAGGTGGCCTCAGAAGACCTCAATCTACACAAATGTTCATCAATTTCTTGAACGACTGGGTGTGGGCTTGAAGGGAAAGCTGTTAGAGCGAGTGTGGAAAGCCATTTCTTTTTTTGTGTCTTGTGAGAAGAAAGAAGAGAAGAGCTTGTTGTTAATGTACAATTGAGATTGATGTGTTCATTTCCACATGCATCTGCTTAATATATAGTGTTGGTTGAGGAAGGGGACATGGAATCCCATCCACTTCAATCATCAGTGAGAGATAACATGATTTCGATTTGGATCTATACGTCCCCTAGGAAATGTTTACACAATGTCTCTTCTCCCACCAGCACACCAACTCATTTTGCATATAAAATCTCATTGCATGCTTTCATAATGTAATAACCATTCAGTCATGACGAACATATTGGACAGAATCTGTAAATTAAATATGAGATTGCACGAGTGGCATCGACTCTTTGCAGGTCCTTGACATGATTGTTAAGCAGGGAGCAGGCAAGATCTGCAATATGCATTAGTTTTATGACCATGCATTGTGTTTCCGAAATATTAAAAATGGTTTTTTTGCAGGCTAGACAAATTAGACTGTTCCCTAATCAGAAAGAAAGCCAGTACAATTGCCATTATAATTAGAAGGGTTTGAGATCTGAGTCTGCCATGTGATTGTCATTAGTTAGCCCCACTGATTTTTTAACTTTAATCCGCGTTCGACAGAGTGAGCAAGAAAATTTTAATTTGTGGCAGCCATTTCCCTTTCCATCCAGAGAAGAGAAGGTTTCTGGGTTGAATGTACAATACATTCTGGTGATTACCTTTCTTCCAATAGTTCCACGGCATGCCTACAGGCTGCATCTGCCTAATCTACACAGGACTCCAAGGTAAACAAAAAAATTTATCAACCTTTTCCCGTTCAAGATTGTTTTGATTTGGCCAAGTGTTATCTCAGCATTGTCTCCCCTTCACTGGCATCTTAACTCATTTCCAATTATTTTTACATATAAAATCATACGACTAAAGTTTCTTAACCTTAAGATTATGCTCCATATTAATGCCATGCTATATTATATTTTGAGCAATGGTGATAAAATAAACAAGGGCACGAGTGGATTGAAACCTTTTCCTCATACCCAAGAAAAGGCAATACCTATTATTTAGTGTCTTCCCCATCTGTACTTGCAACTGTTTGTTTGTTTTTTTTTCTCTCTCTTCTGTTTCATGCAGCAGCAATAATGGTGTGTGACACGTTTGCACGTGAAAATAAATACGTTTTTTTATGCTAATCGCCGCTGTAATCCTGGATATTAGATCGAGAAATACGGCACAGATGAAGCTTCTTAATTAATTGACATTATGCTGTAACGTAGTTTACATTAGTAACAAACCAGACTGTGAAGCTTATGTGTGAAGTTCCTGCTATCTGCCTATCTGGTTGTGGTGGTTGTATATTTCCACTAGGCACAAAATCTTTTTCCTTTTGAATTGAATGTGATGATGCCTTTTTCTCCAATCCAATGTCTCATTATGGCTCAACTTGCACAAATTGTAAACACTTTTCAATAACGAACAATTTAAATAAGTTCCGCACTCACCCCATGACTACATGAAAAAACAATATTTAAATATAACTTTGGCTGATATAAAGATCATATGGATTTTATGGATTTCAAAAAGATTGTATAGCAAGAAAGCAAGCAACGTCATATCTTAGACTTCACCTATTTTTAGTTCTCTTTTTTTTTCTTCTTCTTGAAAACGTGTTTTTAATATCTGTTTTGTTGAAGAAAAAAAATAGTGTGAGATGCAGAGCTAGCCTGCCAAGCTATCCTGTTGTCCCCCTAACAGAAGGACAGCCAGCATATGCTCAGTGCTTAGAGCATGTGAGAATGAAGTCCTCCGTTGAATAGCCTTAATTGATGTTGATTATTGATGATCTCTCTTGGGACAATTAGAATCTTGACAGCCTTGACATTTGATATAATCTGCTTTCAGAAATCCCATGTGATCTCAATCATAATTTTGAAAACTCCTATAAATTTACCTCTCAAGACTCCCAGCTGACAGAGCAGAACTAACTTCTATGGTTAAAATAGCTTTTTTGTTGAAGGGGTGAAAAATTAAAGACTTATTCATCTTGTAATTGGACTATAAGGAAGTTCCCCTTTCCATTAAGTGTCTTAATTGATACCTTGCATATAGGATCATAATTGGAAAATTTATTAGGTAATCAAAAGAATGAGAGCTTGCAGGAATTCATGATCAGTATGATGAACGAACCTTGTGGGATCTGAAAAATAAATGATTATGAAGAGAGAGAAAAAGTAGACGCAATTTAAGCAAAAGAGTATTCATCATTTTGTATTACAAAAGACAATACATGTATATTCATTTATGTACATAAAACCTAGCATCTTAGGCAACAAAAATCTTGGATGTTCATGATACTGCAGCAAAATTTTCACAATTAGTTGCTCAGGGTGTTGAGGAGGGAAACTCTATTCTTGATTAAACGCCGGAAAAGACACTCGAGCCCTTCTTCTAGATCCTGACTGCACATTTCCAATTGTTGCAGCTCACTCTGCACGTTCTCACTGTCGACCATGCTGTCCGAGTTGCTTGTTTCTTGACACACAAGGGAGCTCAATGCAGCATCTACATCAGCAAATTCATTTATTTCTGTTTTGTCTTCCTCACAACCAACTTTTTTGGTGAGCATCAGCTTGGAAACAAAATACCAGCCCCTCATCTTTGATGCTGACTTTGCTCCAGAGATGAAGGACAGAAGGGACTCAAACACTGTGAGAGAGACGGCTTCAACCTCTCTCAGCACACCAATCAAAGCCACAGTTACATTGTCTTTGTTGGTGGATGAGAAGGTGGATTTTTTCTGAGAAGTTCTTAAAGTCCCCAGGGCCTTGCAGACTGCCTTCTTAACCACCTTCCTTGAGGCTAAGTATTTCCTAACCTCATTTGTGAACCCGCTTTTGCCTCCCCTTCTTCTGCGCATGATCGACTGGATTTCGCGTGCGCACTCCTTTGTGTGTATCAAGGCATCCTTGGCTGCTGTACACACATCCAAGAGCCTAAGAGAGCCATCCAAAAGCTCATCTACCCACTTCTCATTTCGCTCTCGGACAAAGGCTTCTTGGGTGAGGGGCAACTGAAACAACTCATTGAGACAGTTATGCAAATCCAAGAGGCCACTCAATTTCTGGCTTATGGAAGATGACGAATATGAGGATGAAGAGGAGGCATCAGAAGCTGCTATTCTCAACAAATGATCTTCACATTGCTGAAATAGAGGGTGTGGTTTCGAAGGCAGGCTGATCGACCGAATATGGTAGTTGGATTTCGGGTTTAAGGCTGAGGCAGAAGCCATATTTTTTTCTTCTTTGCTAGGAAAAGAGAGAGATAGAGAGAGATGATGGCCTTGAAATATTGTTCAGCTTTGTTAGCAATTTCAAACTTAGGTTTTTGCTTTCCTTTCCTTCAACACCTACTCTATATATATATATATATATATATATATATAATGGAGCAAAGCCTCAAAGAGGAGGAGACAGAGAGCATCTTATCTTATCATCACACACAAATCAATGGGAGTTTATAGCATGATTTGAATTTGGATCTAAAACACCATCTCAGCGATGTTCATGCAATGCTCCCTAACACCAACACAAACTCCAACTCATTACACAATTATTTTAGCTTGTCCATATCTCAATGTATCTCCAAAGCCTTTAACCATCGAGATTTGGTTCATGTGTTAGTGATGTGGCTGCACGAGGGGGGGCTGGCTTAAATAATTCATGCAAACTCAAATTTGCATTGTAATGCGGTGTAGGCTTTAATTAATTTAATTTGCAGACAAATACAAAGATGAAGCCTCTTGGTTAGGCAAGCCCTGCCTCTCTGGAAGACAAGAGGAGGCTGCTTCACACTTGCACACGTGCATACTTTAATCCACAATGGTACCATAATGCCGTGTGAGATTAATTGTAGGGCAACATTTTACCTTAATTAACTAATTATAATCACTTGTCAATGCTCAGTGTCACGTGTGACTTCCTTGATGATACAGCAAAGCAATGCTTGTGTTTATCTGTGTGAGATCCCACATCGACCAAACGGAGAGGGGGTGATGTGCCTTATATGGCACACCTCGCATCCTCATAGCGGGAGGCCTTTTGGGAGCTCACTGGCTTCGGGTTCGTAGGAACTCCGAAGTTAAGCGTGTTGGAGGCTGGAGCAATCCCAGGATGGGTGACCACCCTGGGAAGTTGCTTCGTGAGCTCCCAGAAACAAAACCGTGCGGCTGGTGAGAATGTAGTCAGGCCCAAAGCGGACAATATCCTGCTACGGCGGAGCCGGTCCGGGGTGTGTCAATTTGGTATCAGAGCCACTCTGCCGTGTGGTGCTAGTGTGCCGACGAGGACGTCGGATCCCTTAAGGGGGGTGGATTGTGAGATCCCACATCAACCAAACAGAGAGGGGGTGATGTGCCTTATATGGCACACCTCGCATCCTCATAGCGGGAGGCCTTTTGGGAGCTCACTGGCTTCGGGTTCGTAGGAACTCCGAAGTTAAGCGAGTTGGAGGCTGGAGCAATCCCATGATGGGTGACCACCCTGGGAAGTTGCTTCGTGAGCTCCCAGAAACAAAACCGTGCGGGCTGGTGAGAATGTAGCCAGGCCCAAAGCGGACAATATCCTGCTACGGCGGAGCAGGTCCGGGGTGTGACAATCTGGGCTGCTCTGCTATCATCAATTTGTTGTATCTTATTCCCTTTTTTCATAAGGGTTTGTCACATATTTTCGAATATGACAAATGACTGCTTTTGGTAATCAACTTGATAATGCCCCATATTACTTCGTTAACATGAAATGCCTTAACAATAGAAAAGTCAAGTCAAGAGCTTGTGGAGTGGTTAAGAGTATCAATTTTTGTTTTTGTTTTTGTTTACTGGGCTTAGCCAAGTTGGTTAGAACGGATATGCTCCCCACTTGACACCCGAGTTTGAATCCTCCACCCAGTAATTTAGTTTAGATTAAAGTTGAAATTTTTTTTTTCAAAGATTAAAATTGAATAACATTTGTATAAAAAAAAAAAAAAAATTTGTCGATTGTATAAGAGAA
The DNA here is from genome assembly GCF_902201215.1 of Prunus dulcis. Taxonomy (NCBI): domain Eukaryota; kingdom Viridiplantae; phylum Streptophyta; class Magnoliopsida; order Rosales; family Rosaceae; genus Prunus; species Prunus dulcis. The sequence continues at coordinate 15,353,983 of NC_047657.1, read as the reverse complement.
TAAAATAAAAGTAATTAGACTAAGAAGGTGTAAAGTTAGCAAGGGTTGAGGGTATCAAAGATAAAAATTCCAATTCCCAACTTGAGAAAACATACAGAAGTTCCAAAATGTGGTACGTATGTATTAATTTCTTGTGTTTTGATATTGTTGTAATTGGATGAAATTAGGTGTTATGGGTTTAAAATTAATGAAAACCCAAATCGGATGATTTGCTTTTCTTTTCTTTTCTTTTTTTTTTCTTTTTTTCAATAGCCAGAAATTTTTTGTTGTTTATTTGCCTCTCTCTCTCTCTCTCTCTCTCTCTCTCTCTCTCTCTCTCGTCATGTTGGGTTTTGATGAGTGCTTGATGATTTAAGTGGTCCCAATTTTGGGATGCACTTCCAGCACCTTAGCTGGTTATTGTATTCCAACTTCTTTTCTTGTTATTTGATCTCCTCATTATTTAACAAATTATCAGAAAGTTTCCAGCTTGCCATAACCCTATGTTGCGAGTTCCAACTTCCATTGCATAGCTGACATGTACAGGCAAACACAACACTCAATTATAACATTAATTTTGTTAAATCCATCAAATTTTGAGTGTTCAGAGGAAGCAAGACCTGCAAACGCCACGATCTTTTTGTCTTTGAATGATGCAAGGAAATAATTTAGGCTTGTTGGAGCAACTATGTCCCCTACTGTTGGAAAAAGACATGTGGAGGTTTAAATCTACCATGCACATTGTGTTAAACTTATCATTCTTAATTACCCTACCATGTGAATCTTAAGAATTGTTATCTGTGTTTAATCACAATTTGAGACAAATGGAATCTTGACAACGATAAGACGAATTAAATTACACGAAATTTGGCAGAAGCTAGCCTCATATTCTGTTGCTTATGGTTGAAATCTAAGTATTGAACAAAACGGGCACTTGGTTGAATTAGCTTTGATTTTTTCTATCATGGCATTGGTATTGAAATTAAAAAAATGGAAAAATCAAAGACAGAGAGCAGATATGTTGTGTCAAAGGGGCATATCACTTTTGAATCTGAAAAGAAAATAAGTATATATCTCTTTAATATACAATACAAGTATGTTTGTTTAATCTCTACAAAATTGGATGCCTATTCTATACTGCATGAGGATTTTCATGCCTAATGGCTGAATATGTTGAGAAGGGAAACTCTGGTTTTGATTAAGCGCCTGAACAGGCACTCAAGTCCTTCTTCAATGTCTTGAATGTTTGCCTCCAAATCCTGGAGCCAAATTTGCACATCCTCGACTTGCATTGTGTTATCAGATTTTTTTGACTTGTGACTAACAAGGGATTGCAATGCAGCATCCACCTTCTCAAGTTCATTCGTATTCGCAACTTCCTGGCCCTCACAAGCTATTCTTTTCGGCTGCACCAGCTTGGAAACAAATGACCAACTGCTTGATTTTGATTTTGAACCAGCTATAAAGTACAACAAGGATTCAAACACAGCAACAGTGACCGCATCTAACTCTTTCAACATGTTGACCACAGCAGGAGTCTCGTGGTTTTTGTCTGTGCAGTTACTTTCCCTGACCTTTAAGGCATTGTTCATGGCCTTCTTGACATCCTTCCTAGAGGTAAGGTATTTTCTAACCTCACTTATGAAGCTCATGTCACCTCCTCGTCTTCTTCGCATAATTGATTGAAGTTCATGCGTGCATTCCTTTGTTTGCAAAAGGGCATCCTTAATGATGCCACACACATCCAGGAGCCTCAAAGATCCATCTAGTAGTTCATTGATCCATTTGTCTCCACACTCCTGTGCCAAGGCTTGTTGAGTGAGTGGCAAAAGGAGAAAGTTTTCAACACATTCATGCAAATCCTGAAGTCTATAGTTAGTTTGTGACTTATGGATGAGGATGAGGATGAACAGACAGTTTCTGAAGCCCTTAATCTGCACAAGTTCTCCTCAAATTCTGTAACAAAAGGGTGTGAAGTTGAAGGCAAGCTGTTAGAGCGAGCATGGATATGTGATTTTGAGTTTAAAGGAGAGGCAGCCATTTTTTCTATGGGAAAAGAGAAGGTGAGATGTACTTGCAATTGAATGTTCAATTAGGTGCACAAGTCTGCCTTCTTTCCCTCTGTCATCTGCTCAATATATATACATGGTATGGGAGACAAGATAAACTCAGCTGCCTAACAACTCAATGAGTGGCAGTGCGATTTCGATCTGGATCGAAAAATTATACGAACGATGTTTATGCACTGTCTCCACACCAGCTTATCGCCCACCGATCATCCATCCCTACTTTAAATCTAATATACGATGAGCATCTTCAAAAGGGTAACAGTATCTGATAAACTACACAACAAACCATATAATAGAATATGTAGAACACGAGTGGTATTGCATCATATTCAATATAAATAAAAGTAAGGCAATATCTCTTCTATCCAGCATTCCAGCTCTACTTGCCTGCCTCCATGGAGACGAGTTCTCCATAACTTTGCACCGGAAATAAATAAATTCAATGGAAATTATCACCTAACACAATATTTTACATTAAGAAATCAATTAAAATCATGTGCTTACATATTGTCTGTGCCAGAGACTCAGAACCTTGTTACATGCATGCATTTGAATTTTCCTGTGCTTTTCTTCATGAAATGCATTTATATATGTTATATTATAATATTGCAGGTCCATTGCATAGCTCACATTTGCATACACAACAATTAATTATATTGCTAATTGATTTATTTATCAAATTGTGGGTGTTCACAGAGGAGGCAAGATCTGCATTAGCCACGTCTCTGTCTTTCTCAAGAAAATCGAGGCTAATAAGCAAAGAGGCTCTCTGTTACCAAAAAGAAAAGCAAGCATGTGGAGATTCAAATCTGCAACTACATGTGAGTCTTGATATCAATTAAATTGTTTATTCTGTTTGATGGGTTATTTATGAATGGGAAATTGAATTAACTTATTGTTTAATCTGTCATCAGGATTGCACAATTAAAAAAGATGGACAAAGCAAGACATAGAACAGATATGTTTTGTGTCAAAGGAGTAAATTTGTTTTGGATGTGATGAGAAAATACATATACATCTTTTTCATATACAAGTATGCATGTTCATTGTCTACAAAATTGGATGATTTTCATCCCTAATGGCTGAAAATGTTCAGAAGAGAGACTCTGGCTTTGATCAAGCGCCTGAATAGGCACTCAAGTCCTTATTCTATATCTTGAATGTTTGCCTCCAAATCCCGGAGCCAAATTTGCACATTCTCGACTTGCATTGCGTAATCAGCTTTCTTAGACTTACGATTAAATACTTTCATTAACTTCATGAATTATATTACTTAATAAATAGTATTTCAATTTTTCTTTTTCTTTTTTTCCTTTAATATTCACTAAGTAAAGAATCACTAACGGGTTTAGTTAATTACTAATCAAAGTAATTAAAAAAGTGTTTGGGCCTAAATTTGGCACACCCAGTCCAAATATCAAAAGCCCATGGCAAAATTGGACAGCCACCAGCAATCCCTAGATAAATGGGCCAAAGTTATACACTCAGCCCAACACTGGAAACCCAGAATAACGAAGCAATCTCAGTATCCAAGCAGATTTGGGCTTTGTATTTGAAATTGAATTCAAAAGCCCAAATCCAAGAAGGACCAGCCTAGAATCTGTCATTTGAGCTTCGAAAAAAGGAAAATCAGCCCACAGTTTCAAAACTCAAAACTGGGCTTAACATGATTAAAAGAGAAGAAAGGCCCGAAATTGGAGGCAAACCCACGTGACTGCCTGAACTTGAAAAGTCAGCAATTTCAATCGGGTTGATAAAGAGTTGACAAAGGCATGCGAAAAGAAGGGACATCTCTGAATCTCTGCCATCAGAAGATCAAATCCCTTTATATATTTATATATATATATATATATATATATTTAGAGATATTGTTTCTACTTCAAAGAAGTTACCATCTTTCAAGGGATACGCATGTTATCTTTTCTAAAAAAAGATAAGTAGGAAACAGGGAGTTGTTCAAAACTGAAAAATCAAACTAACCATCACAGTTTGAGCTCCCACAGAGGGCAGTTGGAATTAAAGAGGGGTTAGGTTCTCTTTCAAGAAAAACAGGGAAGTGATTGTCTTAAGAACTTACCATTAAGGGCTTATCTGCCATAATTGATAAAAACCATTTTTCTTTGCATTTTAACATGAAAGATCTTTTAAGAAATTTTGCAGCCCATTATTAAAAGTAATAAGCCCCACTCCAAAGCATTTCTTATAAATGTAAGAGAGGGTGAATAGAGCAAAGGACAATCAATCAGACAACCAAAAAAATCTACCAAAGACAAAAACTCAAAATGATCACTTGGTCTCTGAGAATCTTCAAACAAACTGAAGCAACTAAAAGCTCATTGAGCCACAAGAAAGAAGCCAACTACAAATCAAAACCTCCAGTTTCAGACTTAGAAAAAATCATTCAAAACGAGACTTCTCTCGTCACAAATTTGGTTCAGCAAAAGCCAAAACAAGCAGAGTTCAGGTTTTTACAAATATGAAAACCTCAACAAATTTATGGAGAGCCCTGACCAAGCAAAACGGTTACCATAGTGCAGTTCCAGCTCAGTAATCCCCAAGTCCAGCCACTTTCGCCCCTTTCAGACTGAAGAGGCCATAATTCCGCCCATTCAAAAAGCCTTACAGGGCTCGAAATAGATTAAAGCTCTGTCAAACTCAAACTTTAGTATCGATTTACAGCTGAAGCTTAGCAGTTGAAGTTAGGGACAGTCTAATCCAGCACTGACATACCCAGTCTAGCCCAGATCAGAAGCTTCTATCCATATAGAATTGGAATTCCAACTGTCTTTTTGTCTTTCTAGAGTTGATTTTTCGCTTTCTAGTTTTGTAAAAGTCAGTTCTGCCTAAAACAGTCAACTTTACTATCATTTATTTTGGCCAGAACTACCAATTTTGTATTGTGATAAATTATGAAGTCCTCACCAGTCTGAGGCAGGAAAATAACTTACTTGGGAGATATTCCTCACCCAAATTCACAATCACTTGTTTAGAAATTAGTAACTTGGGGCGCAATCCATTTTTAAGGAAGTCTGCTAGGATTTTTACTACTAGCAGTGGCATGCTCGCACACTAAAGAAAGTTGACTTGTTTACCAGTCAAAGATTTTCAAAGCGATGGGAAACTTTACCCTTCCATCACAGGAGCAAACACAAAACGGGTAAACAAAAACTAAAATACATATTATGCTACTTAAAGGGTGTAGCCTACCTTTTTATAAATAAATAAATAAGAGGTAAGCTACACCCTTTAAGTAGCATACTCAGTTTTTATTTGAGCTGGGGGTCCTCTTTTTTAAAAGTAACAGTATTTATTTGACTTTACAGGAATGCCATCCATGATGAAATCATAAAATGAGTAGCTAAATTACAAGCCAACAAAATTTCTTTTTCCTCAATAACTTAAAAGGCACCAAGTACTGAGAGACAAATCTTATAAGACATGAATCAAATTGGCATGTAAGTGCAGACAGATAAGCAGAATTGTTTTTCTTGCTTGGACAATCTATAATGAGAAGGGAAGGTAGTAGATCCAGCAACAAATAACACTCTGAAACCAATTGAGGACGACAAATTTCTATTACTAACATGTGAGACAATTCAAATACCTCGAGATTTGCTCCAAGTTCTCTATGTTTCTCTATTGAATCTTGTCCACCAGAAAATGCATACCTGTTTATCTGCACATGCACACAAATTCTTTATTTTGTTAATCCTGAAGAATTTTTGGACCATTTGGACTGTGTGATTTCAGGTAGAAAAATTTGGCACTGTGAAACTACGGTTTGGTGGTGTGGGAAAGCTAAGACAAGAGTAGATGATGGTTTCGGAAAGGGAAGACAGCTATTTGAAGAAATAGAGAAGCATGTTTTTCACTGAGAGTTTAAAAGGTTACAATTTGAAACCTTGCATCAATTAAAGACTTTGGCCCTAGAATAAGAGAACATCGATAATGATTGTGCAAGAGTCTCAGTAAATAGAAAGGTTGTACAAATAAACCCAAAGCAACAGCAAACGCAAACCTTGTTCTTAATTTCCTTTGCAGAATCAGTTACATAAATGGCAGAATTTGGATCACTGGGTTAATGAGGATAAATAAACAAAACAGTACCCGCATTTTCTCTTGCAGCTTTTTGGGATCGAACTGCTCCCCTTCTGAGAAAATATCTAGTGAAGCCATTGATGCCATGGCTAGCTGGCCAATATATTCCTCAAAAAGCTCACTACCAAAAACCATAGCGAAGATTGCCGCAGGATCAATAATTGAGTCGCTGAAAGAAAGGGAACCATTCAAAAAATGTCAGAAACACACAACTATGTGTTAAGCTAACACACACATACACTGTGACAAATGCAGGCAACCTATGAGGTGCGTGTCAGACACCTTTCAATCTTAGAATTCATAAATTCACAGATTCAGAGCAAGAAACTAACGTTGAGATCCCTGATTTTCCAAAAGCATCGTATGCTTGGTGTTGGCCTGGGTCACTTAAGACTTGGTAAGCTTCTCCCAAAACCTGAATCCAGGGGTACTGCCCCAAGAGTTATGCATACCGTCATTACAATAGACAGAGGAACATCCCCTTGAGCAATTAAGGTCACCTGAAAGGCTATTTCATACAAAGCATTGAATGGAGTTGAATAAATGGCCTAGGCGGGCTAGGCGGGGGCTAGGCGGGAGCTGGAGAGAGAGAGAGAGAGAGAGAGAGAGAGAAACGAGGATGACGACGGAGTTATGTTTAGGGTTTAGAAAAGGGCCGAACGGCTATACTATTTTTTATAATAAAAAAAAACCATTCTATTTGCATTAGTTTTTACTTTATAGATACTAGCCTCCCTGCACGCGCTTCCGCGCCTGCAAGAGGCTTTTTTTAAAAAAAATTTAAATTTATTTTAGAATTAAAAAAGATAATGGGTAGTTGTGTTCCTTAAAAATAGGATCCATTATCTGCTTTTTCTTTTTCTTTTTCTTTTTTTAAATATGAAAAAATATGAATTTACTGTATTATCCTTATTTAATTAATAATTTGAATTCTTAATGTTTGCATTAACCAAGGGTATTTTCTGGTATTTTGAATGTTTCACCATTCTCTGCCTTTTGCTTTATATATATAGATTAATTTACTAGTTTCGATATATATACTTTATAGATTTAAATTTTTGAATATATATTATTTTTATTGAATAGTATGTGAAAACTGGGTGCATAATACATGAATTTTATGTGTATTATTGAAAATTTTGTAAAGAACAAGTGTATTTAACATGAAAAATACATACATACGTGTAAAAAACAAGTATTAAACACAGAAATGCTAAATTTTTTATACGGCTAATAACTTTGGAAAAGTAAAAACTCAAAATGGTACAATAGAGACTCGTGTAAAGGCCTAATAGTAATGGAAAATGCTCTAAGCTAACGATAAACAAAAGTTGTGGAAAGAGTATAGCCGCGCAGGGTTATACTCTTTATTTTTATGTGTAAAATCCCGAGTATAGCCGCTCGGCTATACTATTTTCAGTAGAAGAATTCAAATCTGGCTCAACACTAAGCACCACAAGATGTGCTAGAGTAAAATAGGATGTGTGACCTGAAACGACATTGTTTTAGACTATTAGTTAACAAAACCTTCACATAAAAAATAAAATAGAGAATCTCAACTCCATAAGTATGCCAGGAAACTTAGAAAAGGCTTTTACGGTCACTTAACATCAACTGTAAGAGACTTAATGGAGCCAAAAGGATACATATATCCAAGGACACCCAGACTGCTGCTGCCCATTGTATTCATACTCACAGCAGATATTGCCGGGTTAGGGAAAACTTCGAAAGGATTAGTGTTGCATGCCCAGCAAAATTTATGAAAGTTTCGACATTTCAATCTGAGCATAAAACAATGAAGATCTTCCATGTTCTTACAATAAAGTTTAATAAGAGAATTTTTATATCTTTATTACCAATTTGACCAAAGCCGAAACAAAACTGGAACACAAGGATTCACCGAAAGCCAGATCATGTCATAAGGTTTACATTCTATTTGATTAATACCTCAATTGATATTGCTCGTCTTTGTGCTTCTCTAAACCCGCAAACAGCTGCTGATATATACCTGCAAATTAAGACTCTCCTTGATAAAAAAAGACTCCTCAAGTTGCACATTTGCACCGCAAAAACTCCAAAACAAACTAAACAAACATGCCCGGCACCACAACCTTAAAGAATATTTGTATGAGTGCAAACTCTGCCAACAATGCTCGTATACAAAACTAGCTTCTGTCTTCATATGTCAAATTAAAATCCACATAGACAGAGAAGATTGAATATATAATTTCTTACTGTGAAAGCTTTTTTGGCTATGAAGTCATTATGACAGCAAACTATAGTTTCTCAACTGTTGCTTACAAATTATGAATACTTTCTTTTTTCAAATTATAGTTAACTTCACTCAATAATTTATACAAACTTGACAGAAGCTAAATCAAATAGCAATAATACACTAATACAAGGCTACAACGCAATTTTTTTAGAATTTTTGAGCTAAAATTAGAGTGAATCTTTACATAATGAAAGCATGGTATACATTACCTTGAGCTTTTTCCACGACAACACACCTAACAATTAAAGTCACCAACAGTTAAAGGCAACTTACCCCACAAAGAAACCGGCAATATGTACTAACAGCACAGAAAGAATAACCACCCCAACTTCTCCAGATAACACTGTCTCAGCATGAGCTATTAGAGAGAGATTAGCCGGCAATGTTAGAGCAACCATTGAAGCTTTGAGACGGACAACATTCTCAGATAATATACTGGCCCACAAAATAGAATCTAGTATGTTTGAGAAAGAGAGCACATTTGGAAGGAACCACAGGCAAGACAATCATATTTTACATATAAGTAATTAAAAAGATATTTATATGCACAACAAATGTACCTGCATGCAAGCAGTGATGCAGCTAGCTAGAACAGCAAAAAGTGGTGCAAAAGGTATCACAATTTTAACCACAGATAACAGAATAGAGACTTATAAGAACCTAATAAAATTGGAGCAACAACGACCTACAGATGACAGAATAGAGACAATGAGCCCCAGCTGATGGATAATATAATATTACTGAAGTTTCTTATATTTAACTTAACCTGCTTGGTGCTCATTGACAGTTTGGCAGCATCCACAGGGGCGTAAGTCCTTGCCAATATCTTTGTTAGTAGAGAAGTCAGGGCTACTGCCCCAAGAGTTGTGCATACCGTCATTACAATAGACAGAGGAACATCCCCTTGAGCAATTAAGGTCACCTGAAAAGCTATTTCATAAAAAGCATTGAATGAAGTTGAATAAATGGCCTAGGCGGGGGCTAGGCAGGCTAGGCGGGCTAGGCTGGGCATAGGAAGGCTCTAGGCGGGGGTTAGGGGGGCTAGGCGCTCTAGGCGCTCTAGGCGGGCGCTGGAGAGAGAGAGAGAGAGAGAGAGAAACGAGGATGACGACGGAGTTATGTTTAGGGTTTAGAAAAGGGCCGTGCGGCTATAAAAAAAAAAAAAAATACCCTAGTAAAGCCGGTCGGCTATACTGTATTTTTAAAATCTAGAGTATCGTGTTTTAAAAAAAACCATTCTATTTGCATTAGTTTATACTTTATAGATATTAATTTACTAGTTTTGATATATATACCTTATAGATTTAAATGTTTTAATATATATTAGTTTTGTTCAATAGTATGTGAAAATTGTGTGCATAATACGTGAATTTTATGTGTATTATTGAAAATTTTGTACAAAATCTAGTGTATTAAACATGAAAAATACATACCTACTTGTAAAATACAAGTATTAAACATGGAAATGCAACAAAAATTATACCGCTAATAACTTTGGAAAAGTAAAAACTCAAAAGGGTACAATAGAGACTCGTGCATCAAAAGGGTACTTCTATGACAGAGTATTAACAATGTACTTCTATGACAGAGTATTGACATTGTACTTCTATGATATAATAGTATTAACAATCTGGGCTTGGCTTGTTTTGAGTTGGTCTGGTTTGTTCTTTCTTCATCTTTTCTTTAGTGGACATGTATTAGAAATAGCAACATGACAAGCATTAATCAACATGACAGTAAACTAGCAATGTTATTACCCTAGACTGGAACATTATAGGGGTAGACATGCATTAGAAATAGGATGTCATAGGAAACTAGCAATTTTATTACCTTAGACTGGAACATTACACGAGTAGATATGCATTAGAAATAAGATGTCATAGAAAACTAGCAGTGTAATTACCCTATACTAGAACATTACAGGGGTAGACATGTATTAGAAGTAGGATGTCATAGAAAACTAGTAGTGTTATTACCTTAGAATGGAACATTACAGGGGGTAGACATGCATTAGAAATAGGATTTCATAGGAAACTAGCAGTGTTATTATCCTAGACTGGAACATTATAACCATTAATTAATATGACAGTAAACTAGCAGTATTATTACCCTTGACTGGAACATTACAGCCATTAATCAATATGACAATAAACTAGCAATGTTATTACCATAGACTGGAACATTACAGCCATTAATCAATATAACAGTAAACTAGCAATCTTATTACCCTAGACTGGAGCATTACATGGGTATATATGCATTAGAAATAAGATGTCATAAGTTGATCAATGGCAGTCACGTAATTTATAGTAACTTAAACACCAATTTCTTATGTAATAAATGAGTTTTTGATGTGTTTCTAAAGTGCATTCATATGAGGTTTTTTTTTTATAATTTCAGCCCCTATTTTGGGTATATTAGTTATTTTTAACTAATATGCTTTATGCTTAACTTTTTCCCCATGTTTTATATTAATTAAGGCACTTCCTAATTTAGGCCTTTAATTTATGAATCATTTTATTTTGCATGATTTTGGTATAAATTTATAATTTATAATAAAAATAACGATAAACAATAATAATAAAAAGAAACGCCTAGGCTCTTATTGCTCTTATAGGCTCTAGGCCCCTGGCTCCCACCCGCATTGGCATTTTCATGTTCTTTTTTCCTAGATGAAATGCATGTTGCTTTTTCATACGACGCACCAGACAATAACGCACCATGTGTGTTTGGCCAAACAAACTTGATATGGAGGTCTGGGAGGTGCTATTGGTTTCCATTTCGACAACAATGAGAAAGACGATCCGTAAGATGAGCTGAACTTAGCAATCATTCATCAACTCATTTAGCTGGGCCTTCACCCAAAATTCAATATACAAAAAAGGCAGAAGGTGAGAAATTATGGTGAAAGACATTTCTTGTATCAAAGAAAGTCAATGCCACTAGTGCACTGCATAACAAATGTTAAAAGAAATGGGTGATGGGTTCGACAGTGGGGGGAAATAGGGAACACGGCGTGGACATTGTTGAGATAGGTTAAGAAATTCTTGGCAACCAGGAAGATGATGAAAAAGGCGATTCAGAAGGCCTTAGGAAATTTGAAGGGTGCTTCTCCCTCCAGTAAAGAGATTGAGGCTATGGCAATGGTTAGCATGCTGAAAGAGGGGAAGCAGTTACTCCAATTTAAATCGATGTTCTCTTTTATCTCGGGTCCGAATACACAATCAAAGCAAAGTGGATAGTCACTGTTCTCCAATTTGATGCACCGTAAAAGAGTACCAGCATATAAGGAAGAAGAAATGTATGCAAATGAATTTGCAAATGTGGATGGAGCTTTGAGCTCATTTGTTGGTCACAAGGCAGCAAAATCTGATAACATCATTGAGAACACACAAAACCAAATGCAAAATTTGGAGTTGTGCCTATAAGATCTAGAAGAGTCACTTGAACACCTTTCAAGGCCTTTGATCAAAACCAGAGTTGTTACCTCTCTCAGGATTCCATGTCCCCCAACTCAACCCACCCTATACATTAAGCAGACACATATGGAAAAGAACATTAACCACAACTTCTTCAAGGTCTTATATTCTATCTTCTCACAGCAAGATGAAATGGCTGTCCACATCCGCTCCAACAGCTTCCCCTCAAGGCCACCCGTTCAAGAAGTCCATGAACATTTGTTTAGATTGAGATCCTTCTGAGGCCACCTCCACATCCTCCTTATCAATCAGAGCCACAAACTAGGTGGCCTCCAAGACTTGCATGGTTGTATTGATAGATTGCTTCAGTTGCCCCTCACTCAACAAGACTTGGCCCATAATTAATTAGAAATGGACTAATGACCTATTAGATAACTCACCTAGGCTCTTGGATGTTTGCTGCAGTGTCAAGGATGCCCTGTTGCAAACCCAGGAATGTGCACAAGAACTTTAATCAATCCTACGAAGAAGGCGGGGAGGGAGGTGAGAAACTGGAGTCACAAGTGAGGTTAACAAATAGTTGACCTCGAGGAAGATGGTGAAAAAGACAATCCACAAGGCTATGAAGAATCTCAATGCAATAGAAAACCGATCAACTTTCTCTTTCCTCAACTAGGACCTTGAGACCATTGCCATTGTTAGCAAGTTGAGAGAAACTAGAAGCAGTCACTCTTCCAATGTTTGAATCACTTTCTTCCTTCATCTCCGGGCCAAAGTCACAGACAAGCAGCTGGTCATTGGTGTCCAAAAGTCACATACAACCATTCATAAATAATCAACCACTTTCAGTCGAAAACATAATACCAAGAGAAATTTTGGACCTTTGGATGAACCTTAAGGCTAGGGCTTCCTTCTGTTGGAAGGACAAACAGGATACAATTTGGCATGCTCCCCTTGGTTTAATCATCCCTTTAACCAATTGCGGAAGGAAGATTGCTTTGTAATAAATATAGAGTCCTTTTCTGCTTCTATCTTGAAAGAAAAAAAACAGTAAATCCCACATTGAAAAAAACCTAACATTTTTTAACTACTTACTACTGCTAACTCCTAAAATTTTGATTGCCGAGCCTAGTAACGAGAGCTTGTGACCCAACATGGGGGCATTAAAGGTGGAATGTGGGAAGGTCTCTTGTTAAGACGCGGACAACAGGTCCAGTGCCGGTGTTTGCCCCTATGGTTATAGTAGGCTTCTACAAAGATGCTGAGGGGCCACGTATCTGGCTCCCAAGTTGACGGCTAATCTCAGTTGGCTGGTTGGCATCATTGTGGACTGAGATCCGACTGAGATCCGCTGACAGTTGACTTGTCAGAGCAGCTGTGGCAGACATAACGGCATCTAATCTCACTCTGGGCCGACTGAGATCCGCTCTTGACTTGACCAATGACCACCACCTTTTTACCTCCCTCCTCCCATAACCCACGATGCCAACCCAAGTACATCATCTATCTGATATCAAATTCGTGCCCAATTTGCTTTGTAAATATTCCAATTATTATCATGCTATCCATGGCGTCAGTTAAAGTTAATTCAGAGAACATCTTCCTAACAGATAGAGACCAAGATCAAGAAAAATTACAAAAAAAGGAAAGTCAGTGTTTGACCCCGAAACAAATTTGTAAAGGCAAAAGTTTTCATCCTCACGTGGGATAATCTCGAAAAATTCACAGGAGTTTCTGAAATTATGATTGAGATCACATGGGAATTTTGCAAGCAAATCAAATATCTCAAGGGAGATGGTAATAATCAACAACTAATGTCTAATAGCATTCAAAGGAGTATTTGACTCCCACACGCTTTGAGCAATAAACATTATACCAAGAAGGATGTCTAAACTCGGCCATACGGTTGTGATGTATATATACTTGCACGAAGCATACACAATAAATTCTCCAAAGGCCTTCAATTCTATACGAGAAGATTACCGAACTGCTCATAATAGAGTTTTATTGCTTTTCCTCCTCTCTTGAAAAAATTGTAGATCCCACATTGGAAAAGTATAGTACGTGTTATGTACTTAATATTGTTAACTCCTAAAACTTTGCTTGCCGAGCTTAGTAATGTGAGCTTGTGACCCAATGTGGGGGCATTAAAGGTGGAATTTGGAACTTAGTGTTAAGACATGGACAACCTATGGCACAGGGCTCTCGGGCACGGTTGCGTTGTGGAGTACTATACAATAGCAACCATGGTGGCTTATCAGAGCAGATGTCGATTACACTAGGCATAGGTCCGCTCTTCACCTGACCGCCACCTTTTTAAGTTTTTTGCGATTTTCCATTACCTGTACAGATTTAATTCAAAACCTATACGTTTACTTCTGTCAATCTCTCCAACCACAGTAGGCAGCCAATCCACTTTTGCTTTGCTTATTAATTCGAAATAAAATGTTTGGGGAGCAGTCCAATTCATAAAGTCTGCTAGCTACAAACCACCTGTACAGATTTAATTCAAAACCTATACGTTTACTTCTGTCAATCTCTCCAACCACAGTAGGCAGCCAATCCACTTTTGCTTTGCTTATTAATTCGAAATAAAATGTTTGGGGAGCAGTCCAATTCATAAAGTCTGCTAGCTACAAACCATTTTTCAACATATAATGCAATTGGACATGATCATTGAAAAATACAGATTGCAAATCTTGCCTGCTACTTGCTTAACAATCATGCCAAGGACCCGAAAAATAATATGAACTTTATCAGCATATAATTGAGTTTATGCATTAGGGTTAAGCACGTTAGTTTATAGAACTCTGTCCAATATGTAGTTATGAGCTAAATTAATGAGTTCATGAGTTGGGATCCAATTCAAATCATGTTTACCCTTCTCACTGATATGATTGAAGAGGATGAGATTCCATGTCCCCCTCCTCAACCAACACTATATATTAAGCAAACACATGGAAAAGATATTTACATTAACCACTTCTTTCAAAGTCTTCTATTCTATCTTCTCAAAATACACAACAAGAAGAAATGGCTTGCCACAAGGTTTTGGCACAAGAGCAGAATGAAAAATAGACTAATGAGCTAGATGGCTCTCTCGCCAAGAGCCAAAAAAGGTTTTGGTTCAATTGGGACAGTCTAGCGAGCCATGATGGGATCCAAGTGACCACCGACCCGTTATCCTTCCACTGCCAAGAGCGGGAGGTAGTCGTTGCTCTGTGAAGCCAGCCTTACGCGGTTCCCTCCGCTCTAGAAACCAAGTAACCCAGAGCCTTCGCTCGAGCCACAGGGTTCAACTCCTGGCTTGGAATGGGCGGGCCAGTAAATAGCCAACCCGAACCCGACCAGCTAATACTGAGCCAATGTTCCAGCACCTCAAAGCCCCCACTCGGGTTACAAGCTTGCGTTACAAAGCTCGGCGGTACAATATCCTCGTGTGACGTTTATAAAGCGTAGTGTCTAATATGAATCAAGCGATGTGGGACAAGTTGCTCTCGCTTTGAACCTTAAGATCAGATATTGAATAAGCTCAGAATTTCGTCAATACTTTTCAGTGGCGATTTAGGGAGTTGAGTGTTGAAGATTCCATTTCTCTCAAGGAAGATAACCAATAATAAACACTTCACATTCAAAGGAGACTAAAAGAAAGTTTATAGTGTGGATGCTAGAGGATCCTCAAGACCTTGTTATTGGTAACACTGGTTGGTGAAAAATAGTAACATCAGTTCAAACATTGACATAACCAATTTTCTCCCAGGAAACAGTAAACACAGATTAAAGTAAACATAAACATGGCAGACTCAAATCTCACACCCTTCTGATCATAATGAAAATTATGCTGCTTTTCTTTCTGTTTGCTAATTAACCAGCAACTCACCCTTTTTCAACATATTATAGAAACACAATGGATGGTGACATTTTAATGCAGAATATTGCATATTTGCAGATCATGCCTCCTCCTTGGGAAACAATCATGTGAACGAAGGACCTGCAAAACAAGATGAATTAAACTAATCATATGCGTTGATCAGCATAATTGAGTTAAATGGTTTTTGCCTCTCTATGTATTTGTGTAAACAGGGACGTCAACGCCACTCGTGGTATCATATATTAATTATGATTGATTAAATGGTTGTAGCATTTTAATGTGCAAAATTAATCAATTCATGAGTTGGAATGATGGGGTGGAAAGGGACACGGCATAAACATTGCCTAGGGAACATATAGATCCAAATCGAAATCATGTTACCTCTCACTGATGATTGAAGATGAGATTCCATGTCCCCCTCTTCAATCAACACTATATATTAACCACTCTGAATTGTACATCAATCAAAAGTTTCTAAGTCTTCTGTTCTATCTTCTCACAACACACAAAGAAGAAATGGCTTTCCACACTCGCTCTAACAGCTTCCCTTCAAGGCCACACCCGATCGTTCAAGAAGTTGACGAACATTTGTGTAGACTGAGGTCTTCTGAGGCCGCCTCCACATCTTCATCATCAATATGCCACAAACTAAGTGGCCTCCAAGACTTGCATGATTGTGTTGATAAGTTGCTTCAGTTGCCTCTCACACAACAAGCCTTGGCCAAAGAGCAGAATGAGAAATGGACTAATGAGCTATTAGATGGCTCTCTCAGGCTCTTGGATGGTTGCAGCAGCGCCAAGGATGCTATCTTGCAAACCAAGGAATGCGTACAGGATCTTCAATCGATCATACGAAGAACACGAGGAGGTGAATCTGGAGCACTCACCAGTGAGGTTAGGAAATACTTAACCTCCAGGAAGATGGTGAAAAAGACAATCCAAAAGGCTATGAAGAATCTCAAGGGAATCGAAAACAGATCCACCTTCTCTTCCCCAAACCAGGACAACGAGTCTATTGCCATTGTTAACAAGTTGAGAGAAGTTGAAGCAGTCACTCTTGCAGTGTATGAGTCACTGCTTTCCTTCATCTCTGGACCAAAATCACAGCCAAGCAGCTGGTCATTGGTCTCCAACATGATGCACTCCAAAAAAGTTGCTTGTGAGGAAGAAACAGAAGCCAATGAATTTGCACAAGTGGATGCTGCATTGAACTCACTCACTGGACACAAGACAAGCAAAAGTCAAAACAAAAGTGTCGAAAATGCGCAGAACCAACTCGAGAAGCTGGAGTCATGCATTCAAGACCAAGAAGAAGGAGTTGAGTGCCTATTTAGGCAATTGATCAAAACAAGAGTCTCCCTCCTCAACATCCTTAACCACTAGAGAGATAATAGCTTTTTCGATTTTGTACATGAAAAACATACATGTGTATACTACAAATACATCCTTTGATATCAAATTGATACAATCTATTGAGTAAATTGATAAACTTATTCCACAACAATAGTGAAAAAATTTCTCTGTTTTTCAAGATTGAATTCTAAGTTTGAGTCACATTCATCATAAAAGTAGTTACAGAAATAACTATTAAGTTAATAATCATCAAGATTTAATATCAGAGTTCAGAGCTGTCAAGATTCTTCTTGTGTCGAGAAAAATTATCACATTCACATTCACTTACCAAAGTTGAATGGCATCTATATTAAAATATGAACAGAGATTATATACGTGTTAAGCAATGGAAACAGTGCTGGCTGGTTTTCTGTTGCAGGGACAATAGAATCCATTATCAATCTCATGCTGTTCCTCCACATCATGGAAAACGCATACTAAACTCGTCTTTGTTGTTTGTCTGCCTCTTGCACAACAATCAACCTTAGGAGTTTGAAGATTTTAACAAGCAAACCATCTTCAAAAAAATATGGTGAACCTCCATGAAAAGGGCCAAACCAAGTTTCAAATGGGCTGAAACAGTATTGACTGTTCATCTTGATAAAGAAAGCCCAAATCCACTCAAAACCCAAGTGAGATTTTGTGATTTTGTTAGAGAATATAGGTATAATATGGAATGATTCCCAAGTATATGCCAAATCATATGCTTAACAAATGATGTCACTCATTATGATATTGGGGTGGGAGATGGGGCATTTCCAACAGAAAAACTTATATGAAATGGGGATAGCACTTTTTATTATTTTCGACCAATCACATTATGTCAAGTAGAAAAATTATCACGCGTGGTGTAGAGGGATTGGTCGAAGATGGAAAAACAATGTTATTCCCGTTGCACACTAGTATTTCTTCATTTCCAACCTTGAAGCTTATTTTATATTTAATGTCATTGTTTGTCCTTAAAAGATTTATAACTCATGTGATTAAGAATAGTTATTTCTTCACCCGAGGTTTTGAGTTTGAATTCCCTCTCTCCCTTCATTGCTTGTATACAAATGTTATTGTTTGCCCACTTTTGTCTTCGCAAATTTCACCCTGAATCAAGGACATGGAGATTTTTGACAAGGATCCTAAGCCGGAAAGTGCAATTAAGATGGAAAAAGTAAAAAAGATGATTTGATTTCTGTCAGCCAGGACAAAATGAAATCATGTTCCATAATTTTGCTTAAAAAGAAACAAAACATACAGTGTATTTGCAAGCAGACAAGCATGAAGTCATTTTCATAGTCCTAAGTTGTGTCCAAGATAAGGATAATACTTTAATTCACACGTTCGTTTTGGACAATTCATTATCATTAAAGTTCTCTCCAAAGACACTTTTATTAAAGTTTGTTTTGGTCTTTAGTGTACTTGTGCATTTTATAGAGCAGGAACTTGGATCAATAGGTAATTAAAGTTGTCCAAGTGCAAGGCATCGAAACCTAATTTCTCAACTTCGTGATGAATTGTTGGTGTACTTGAAAAGGAATGAACTATGTTCCTTGCCACATACGGAATTCATTTTAGCAACTCTATAGATATCTGTATTAGCCAAAAACGAGACTTTTAGGCCTTGTTCGTTACACAAGACTACAACACAGATTGGACTATTTAGTACTAATCATGCCTTACGTCGGACAAGGATTTATTTAAGACCTGGACTAAGTAGGATTAAAGGCTGACTAGCTGGACTTATTTTAGCCCACTTAAATGAAGAGTTTATTTAAGACATGGACTAAGCAGGATTAAGAGTTGTTTATGTAACCAAAAAGTTTTTTTATTATTAATTATTGTTACAGTGGAATGGAAAGAAAAGGAACTTTTAACATGATCCGCCTTTATCACTTGACCTAATTGTATTTTATTTGTCCGCTAGATATATGTTGATGTCAAATACCCTAAATATAAGGTTTATTTGACAATGTTTCAATTAAAATTAAAGTGTTTGTTTCAATCAATGTTTTCCAAAAGGAGATTTTGTCTATTTCAAGTTTCAACCAAACATTTTAGAAAACATGAAGCATTTTTTTTGTTATTTGTGGAAGCATTTCTGTCACAAGCATAACTAATTCAGGATGGTTTTCACATGTTTTGCTGACCCATAACCTGCCATCCATCCCTCTCCCACCATTTCATGCATACTGTAAGTTTTTGGCTATACATATATTTTTATACCATTCAATTCCTGAAATTCTGTGTACTATATTTCTCTATTTGGGGACATGAGCTTTATGGACACAGAGACATGGATGTCAATTAGCACTGGAGATATCCTTCACTAGCATTCATGAACATGAAGTTAAAAAAAATGCACCAACAGCCGCCCTCATACCCCACAATTTCTATTCTTTTAAACCTTTCTTTAGACTTGAGCTATGATTTGCTAGATAAGATCAGAAAATCTGTTCTTCCCACCAATGTTGACTAAATGCCCGAAAAGACTTGGATAATTCATGAAACTACCCAAAAAGAAAAAAAAAAGTCTCTTAATTCCTCTGTTCCTCCACCCTATATATACACCCATGCATCCACTTGATCCTTTTAAAAACTCAACCAAATATCACAAACAAATTGACACAACAATGTGGTGCTTTCTTTTGGCATTTGTTTCTCTTTTTTTGTTGTCCTCCATCCAAGGAGGCACAGCAGAGCAGTGTGGGAGGCAGGCAGGGGGTGCTCTGTGTCCAGGAGGGCAATGCTGCAGCAAGTATGGGTGGTGTGGCACTGCACCTGATTACTGCAGCACTGGTTGCCAAAGCCAATGTGGCGGCGGTGGCGGTGGCGGTGGCGGTGACATTGGTAGCCTTGTGTCACGTAACACCTTTAATCAGATGCTTAAGCATAGGAATGATGGTGGTTGCCCAGCTAAGGGGTTTTATACCTATGATGCTTTCATTGCAGCTGCCAAGTCCTTCCCTAACTTTGCTAAAACTGGAGATGCTGCCACCCAAAAAAGGGAAATTGCTGCTTTCTTAGCCCAAACTTCACATGAAACTACAGGTCAGTAATTCAATTAGTTTTTTTAAAAAAATTATTATCAATTTACCATTTCAGAAATATACACAAGAGATTGATTTATCCCAAAGTGACCAGGGTCAATTTTTTTTGTACAAATTGCTACCATTTTCATTTCATACAAACTATATGTAACACTGTAATTAACTACCCTTTATTTTTTTGCAATCCGATTCATTTATTTTATTTGCCTCAACTAAATTACTTACTTTGCATGATGATTATATGTAAATGTCCAGGGGGTTGGGCAAGTGCACCTGATGGACCATACTCTTGGGGGTATTGCTATCTCAAGGAACAAAACCCTGGATCTTATTGTGCCTGGGATCCTAATTATCCATGTGCTGCTGGTAAGCAGTATTATGGCCGTGGTCCAATTCAACTTTCTTGGTAATTACATCTAATTAAATTCCTTATCGTTTAAGTTATCAAAAAATCTTGTGTAACCGGTTGTATACAATTATGTGTCTATTTATGTAAAATAGGTACATGATTGTATACGAACGGCGGTGATGCGGAAATTTATATTATCATGAATTATGTAGCTAGAATAATTATGTGGATTTGGACTGTAGGAACTACAACTACGGACAGTGTGGAAAAGCAATAGGGGAGGACCTGTTGAACAACCCAGACCTAGTTGCTACAGACCCTGTTATTTCATTCAAGACAGCACTCTGGTTCTGGATGACCCCTCAGTCACCCAAGCCCTCATGCCATGATGTGATCACCGGGAGATGGAACCCGTCTGGAGCCGACAAGTCAGCAGGTCGGGTTCCCGGTTACGGGGTCACTACAAATATCATTAACGGTGGACTTGAATGTGGTAAGGGCTGGAACGCTAAGGTGGAGGATCGCATTGGGTTTTACAAGAGGTACTGTGACTTGCTTGGAGTTGGCTATGGCAACAACCTTGACTGCTACAACCAGAAGCCTTTTGGGTCTGATCTCAATGTTATTCAATTGCCTGAAAATTAATTGTAATTTGTACCCAGTAATGTGTGTTCTTTTTTTTTTCTTTTTGGGTGGTTGGTGTCACTACTGTTGTGACACTAATTCATGTGATGCCTAGTTATGAGAATAATTGTAACTCTGAGAAATGAAATAACAATGAACTTTTCATTTAACTTCATGCATGCTTAGAAGGTGTATTCTAATGAAAAAAAGTTTTAACTTGCATATTATTGGTCTTAAGTTTGACCCCTCATGATATCCTTTATTTTTTGTCGAAACCCCCATAGCACCGTAGAACACTTTCACTAATTTGCTATAGCAAAAGGCAAGGGCAAATAAGGGTGGTTATTGTTCAAATGAATAGTATTTGCCCTAGTAAATTTTTTTTTTTTTTTCACCCAATGCCATGACAACCCAAGGGTAATTACTATTTACATGGGATTAATTTTATTTATATGTTTGAGATTAATAAATAAAAAATTACTAGGTATTTATAAAATAAAAATTCTGAATTTCTTGGATTTTTTTCCTTTTTCTTTTTTTTTTCATAGACGTCATGCTGGCTTCAACGCCCTCTGGCAACAGCTCAAGCTATTCTTGCCTTCTGGCTTGCCCAATCTTGGTGGAGCCCACCATTTGTCCGGACTAGATTTAATTGGTGGAGTGTGTTTTTGCAGCCCAGAGGGCCTTTTGACCTGACAATCCAAACCGGTGGAACTACTCTTAGTAATGCGTGTGTGAGAAGTCCACATTTCCTTCTAGTTTAAATTATCATTGTATTCAAAAATCAAAAAACAAACTTCATGCATGTTATGGTAATCAAAAAACAAAGATTATAGAAGCCGGCCAAATTGGATTGAATTAGATTAATCACTTTGGAGTGATTAGATTTTGAAGGCTTATAAAGATGGAAATTGTTATTTGGACACCCAACTCAAAACTTTTTTTGTCAAAAATTTCCAATTTTGTACCTATAATTAAGAGGCTTTAAAAATACGTTGAGCTGAAGTTGGAATTGGTTTGCAATTTTTGGATCAAGGCAAAACCCCTCTTAAAATCTCAACTGAAATTTAAATTTTGATGATCTTTCTTTGTTGGGCCAAAAACCAAAAGCAAAACCTGTTAAAAGCAACTGGACTTTAAGCCCATATTCAAAAGAATAAAATCAGAGAAGCCCAAAGTGAAACAAAATAAAAACTCCCCATTACTAAATTTTCAGACCCAATTATCCATGATACCTCTCCTACCCACCCATTACGTCCCTTACAGAAAATGTATATCTATGTATACAGATAAGATAGTCATTGCTCTCTCTGGAGAGGAAAAAAAACCCAAGAATGAAAGAAAGAAACAAAAACAAAAAAGCTAAAAGCTGTTCCTTAAATAGAACGGCTAACACTTGGAACATTGACAGTAGTTATAAGCATCTCCCAGTGAGGGATGAGAAAACGCCTAAGCTGTGTGCCAAATTTATCTACAGGACCAAACTTTATTTTACCCTACCCATCAAACTAATTCATTAGAATTTAGAAGTTAAGAAGGTTGGGCAAAGGGGTCAGGTTTTGAAGCCAAGGGCTATTCATTTGGGTCCAAAATGTGTCTTGGGTCCAGTCCATGCTCAATCTTGGCACTTTCCAATTAAATGCGAATTGACCTATATATCAAACTACCTAATCAAAGATTACTCATCAAATGTTTGGTGACACGCATCTATTAAGCTATGTCATTTTAGTAGTGTAATTAGCAAATGAGACCCGAATTAGATGTGAAAATAAATAAGATCAAACTAATTGCACTAAAGTTAATCGAGCGTAATTGTTGTTTATATCGGCTGATAATGGCAAAATTTATTGTGTGCGCCTGACACACTGCACCGGATTCTCACACCTAATATATGACATTTATCATAAAACAATGAGGTGTCACCCGCCAATTATCCACCAAGCAAATACAAACACAGTGCGCACTCAATGACAAAGAAAATAAACCCATATGACCAAATTTAAGAATTTTCATGGAAACTTCCCAACATTAAGTGTATGGACATAGATGCTTAAGACTCTTGTTTTTCTTGGAGACTCTTTGATTATGCTTGACTTAATTACAAGACTTTGCTTCTTTCCCTATAGTTTTTGAAACTTTGCAAAAGAGAATTAACTTTTTGTTAGACTTTGTGATATAATTAAAAGTCAGCATGTATTAGGTTCGAGGGCTGACACCAATCAAATCGACACATTCCCAGGCAACCATTACCTTTAGATAGTGGCAGTTATCAGGCAAACGATACTCGTTCATGACCCAATCAGTCTTGGTTCCTCTTGGGGCTCTGCCTTTGTAAAAAACAAGAGTCTTTCTGAGCCCAATGATCCTCTTTGGATCTGAGAGGCTCACAATTTTGCGGTCAGAGCCGGTGGCTTTCCAGAACCCAGTTTCAGTGGTTCTGTTAGGCCTTCCTCCACTGCCATGCTTCCTGTCCCTTGGCACAAAAAAATACCACTCTCTTTCTCCAATCTTCGACAACCCTACAAGTAATTAATCAAACACCCATTAATTAACAACACCATTATAATTAATTAAGCAAATAAAACCATGCGTATAACTAAGTAAACCAAGTAATTAATGAAAGTTTACCAGGCAAGTCCCAAGGATCATGGTGGTAGATATTGAGAAAACCAATTATGTCAAAACGCTGTCTCTTTCCGAAAACCACGCTCTTGAGATAGAACTCAAGAAGTTCTTCTTCTGTGGGGTGGAATCTAAATCCTGGAAGTTCAAATTCTGGGGTCATTTGTTCTTGATCCTTGGTGTTGGCTGCCATTGAAATTGTTGGTGACTATAAATAGTGTAGCTCCTGCTTGCTTTCTACTTTCTGCTTAGCTCTCTATTAATTGGTTGGTTGCACTTGAGACATACGCTCTCCAGAGATTGTATTTATAAGGGGCGGGATTGTAGTGCGTACATAGCCATATGGACTCTTCATGATTTTATATGTTGGTTTGACGGACCCATTAGACTCAGTCTGCAATCACCAGTCTATAGAAAATTGGAGTTATATGGGACTTGGGGCCCCACAAACATGGTGGAACCCACGCGGTTTTTGTAGCCACCAGTGATGGTGACAACGATTCTTTTAAGTCTTTGCCATTTTGCTTGACTTCCATTTTCTTTGGATTTTGGACTTTTACTTGGAAATTTCAGGCAGAATGGAGCATTTTTTCCAAGCAAATTTTCTACCACAAAAAATATTGAATTTTTTTTTTTTTTTTTGCAAGCAAATGATGAACGACGAAAGATACAGATCTTCAATGTTCAAAGGCGGGGTCAGCTAGTCCATATGGTCCATTCAATCTTTTTAGTATCAGTTTGAGCAAGTCTAATTTTTGCTTGAGTCTCCTCTTGTTGCTTAGAATCAAATACAAAATGCCACCAACACCATAACCTTCTAGTTAATTTGGATATACCGACACTTGTTGAGTTTCCTCCTCCTTTCCTTTCACATGCATAGAGAAAAATTGTTAAATATAGAGAGACGGGTCAACGGCCTACTATTTACAACGTCAATATTGTCTCTAACTTAACTACCTACAGAGCTCAGTAGATGTGAGATTTTATCACAAAAGACCTTGGTGATATTAGTAGTGAAATCATTTATTATATGTTGTATTTTATTTAATTAAGTTTTTGATGAGAGATTTGTATTCTTCAACAAAAATGAGGTACTTTGCATGCTGCTTTGGAACAGAGAGAACTTTGGACGCAAAGTTTATAAATAGTATATGTCATTATTTCATATCATGGAAATAAAAATTCTTACAATATTGAAACCAATTTTACATCAATAACTTATTAACTACATATCAAAAAATATGTACACAGATGACAAAAATCAGAGAAGTACCTCAATCATCATTAGACAATCGTTAATTTCAAAAGCTTAAGCTGTTAGAAAATTGATTAATAATGTATATCAAACTTACACCATCTTACACGGAAAGACATATCAATCGAAAATTGACTAACAATGTATATCAAACTTACACCCTTTTACACGGAGAGACATATCTATCGAAAATTAACTAACAATGTATATCAAATGTATATCAAATGTATATCAAATTTACACCCTCTTACGCGAAGAGGCATATCAATCAAAGAAAAGAGACAAATATATAATATAAGTTCCACTTCCAACCGTAATAAAAAAATAACTTAAGTTGTTAGAAAGGGTAGAACCACTTCCAACCATAACAAAAACATCTAACTTCTAACACAAAACATAACATCAAAATGAGAAAGCAACTTATGATCCAATCAGAACAGTTGTAAATCCTTAATGCAAGTGGTATTAGACATGTTACAATATATTTCACTGGAAAAAATTTAAATAAAATAAAATAATAAATAATAAATAATAAATAAAAAGGACGTGTTAGAATGCAGACCTATAAATCAAGAGATATGTAAAATATGGATTGTTCGTGCATTGGGAACATTTTTTTTTTAGTATTATTTGTCCTCCTTACAACAAATGAGATTTTAACACTTGTCAAAATCCAAAAGAAAAAAGTCAAAGGAATTCAACAAGTGTCAAAACTTTATTTGTTTTGAGGAGGAGCTCCTTCTCACATTAATGTGGTTTTGACACTTGTCAATTTTTTGTTTTTTTGTCTTTCTTGTCAATTTTGCTGTAATTTGACCATTGGCAAAATCTCATTGGTTTTAGACTTTCAAGGAGCCACGCCATGCTAATAAAATTGTTGCAAGAATATTAGTAGTTTTTTATTTTTGCTCGACAAGAATATTCGATTCTTCCAACTCTCTAAGTTAATTTATATCAGAAAAATATGGGATCTATTCCTAACTTAAATCATATTAAAATCGAAAAGTATATTTCGAGGGAGTGCAAGCATAACAAGATCAACTGAGATTACTCCTGGAAATTTGGCCAAAACCATATGAACATTTTGATTTAACTTTGATTAAAAAGGGAACAAACTTGACTCCTTAAAATTGAGGAGTAGCTCGTCTTTCAAACAAATGGAATTTTGACACTTGTGAAATTCCTTTAACTTCTTCTCTTTTGAATTCCTTAAGTCAAAAGTCCATTTGTTCTGAGGAGGAGCTTCTTCTTAGCTTGAAGGAGCCAAACCATTGTCCAATTATAAGAAAAATACTTGTCTTCTTTCTTGAAATAAGTAGGAGCTTGTATTTTTTTTTTTGTTAATCACAGTTTGACATGTGTGTAGAGAATTTTTTTTAATATTTTTGATACATTGTTCGTACATATGTGTCAAACTATGATTTTAAATTATTTTTCAGGAAGTAAGAATATCTTCTCACATGAAATGAGAGAAACATTGTCCAATTTTAAATTGTTTGAGAAGGGAGCTACCTGAGGTCGGTTGACTTGACATGACCGAGCCTTGGATGTTAATCATTAAAAACAATTTTTTTTCTTTGTTGTGGCCAAATCAAGTGATAATTAATTAACCAAATAGTGCATTATTTAGGCAAATTGCACCTAATTGATCAATTATAATTGGTGACCTTCAATCCTCATACCAAAAAGTCTTAAGATAACGATGAGGCCATTGACGGAGACTTGACCACAAACAGAAAACAGACGAGTATGAGTTTCCAAAGTGTGTTAATTCAAAGCAACTCCGCGTTGTTTACAGCCTTCTTTTCCATACCAAATTATTAACTCATAATTAAACAAAGCTTTCTTTTAGAATAAAACTTGTATTTTCGTTCTTCTTTTCTCTGGTGGCTTCGTTTTTATGGGAATTTGACTTGGAAGTCTTCTCTAAAGACTTCAAGTCTTCTTGTTTTATAACTAAAAAAATAAGCCTCACCAACATCCATGTCCTTCCTAAGGTCTCTTACCTATTGTAGTGCCCCTACCCTATGCTCTGAGCCCTTTTTTTTTTTTCTTTTAGCTTTAAGCAGAAAAGAAACAAAAACAAAAATAAAGTCACAAATTTAATTACCATTTATTTGCCCGTAGCTTTCTCTGTTATTTCCTGGAAACTTTCTGAGTCATTGGAGCTGTACTTTAAGCTTTCCTAATGTATTTGAAATTCAATCCAATCATGTTTCACATCAAATAATAGAACCAAAATTTCCTAATGTGTCGCATGATGATCGGCGATCGCGTGTGTATTCATGATGCAGATGCATTGGCTTCTTCATTCATGGAACTTTGGGATAAGAAACACTTGCTTTTTTATTTAAACATGATGTATTGGGATTTACTTTTGGGGGAGTTGCAAATCAGATTGTGAGTTTGATTTGAGTATTCAAATAAAGTGAGTGTCGAACTCTCTTTTTTTTACTTCTTTCTCTTCATCAAGAGTTATTTGGTTGTTTTGTTCTTCTAGTTCTCTACTTGTTAGGGCCGCACTGGAAATAAAGCTTCAGAGTTTCAGGTCTCTCCTGGCACTTAGAGGTTTTTTTTTCTTTTTTGGACGAAAAGGAACTTCATTAAGAGGCAAAAGCCATGAAAAAGAAACATAAAAACTAAGCCAGCACACACTCAGCCAAAGCAAGCAAGTGGAGAGGCCAACTTAGTACAAAATATAGATAAGAACATTAGTTTGGTGGTCCAGGAAGACCATCCGCTTCCAACACTCTCTGAAGAGACGGTAGTGAACCCTATTCATGCCGACTACAAAAGGACTGCAAAAAAGTTGCAGCCCGCAGAGAAGTCAGTCGTGTGCATGGAATTATTAAGTCAAGCTTTAATATGGGAGGTTGATTGGCATCAAAATCTAGAACCAGTGAAGCTATTGTTCCGGCGCAATTGCGGTTTGGGAATAATTTTGGACCATCATTACAATCCTTTAAATTTTCTTGTTTTAATGGGAACGAAATGTACTTTTCTTACTTGTTTTGGTTCCTTATGGTCGTAACATGTTGTATTCTTTTCCAAGGTTTCATAATGAAAACCCGGCTACAAATTGGATGCAAAGCTCTAGAAAGTTGTCATCCATATATGAAAGTCAAGTCCCATGCCATTAGAACCAGAGCACTAAGGCTTGATCAAAGATTGATGTTTTTGTTCTAGCAATTGCTATGTATTTGGCACCGCGATCCTTAGACTATTGGACTATTCATGAATCATGATTGTAAGAGAAGAGCATCATTTGGGTTTTGAGATAGCAACTTATTACATTAATTTTTGGACACGAAATTAATGTGACAGTGATTCATTTATTTTTGTTTTGATTCTACTTTGGATCTTATTTGTTTGCACACGCATGAGAAATTGTCTAATTCTATTTGTTATTAGTAAAAGGGAATAATTGAAAGCATGTGACTAGTGCATGTGACCTATCGCAATTGAACAAACAAAGGGATAGAAAGAATTCACAAATTGTAATTATTCCCCAGCAATTTGTGGAAATAATGTCACATTTATCAAAGATATATGTCTTCATCAATCTTGATCAACACGTAAAGCTTTTCGATATCTGAAAGCTTGTGTAGTAAGTTTGTGTCTCTAACATAATTGACCGGTTCTATTTATCACTAAGAGCATTTTCACTCCCTTTTTATGATAAAGGGAAAGGGTACGAATAATAGCTGGTGTTTGTTGTTTTTTTTTTTTGTAAATATCACGAGGTGTCCCCACATTCAAAGGGTGGGATTAATTTTTGCTTGGGGTTCGGCTTGCTCCTAACAACAAAGTGCTTCCAACGGGTTTAGAACTCATGTCATTGAGACACTAGGTAACTCTCCAACTAGAGGTAGTAGTTTGCCAACCGCACCACACCTTATGGTTACCTGGTGTTTGTTGTTGCCTTTAGGTGTTTTGTCTAGTTGGCCTTGTTGTTGTGTTGCCCAGCGGTGTTTCGGTTGTTAGTTTGTTTTTCCCCGTCTGTTTGGTTGTATAGCAGCTTTTGGGCTGTCTCCTTCATTTCCGTTTTGTTAATGAAAGTGTGTTTTGACTGAAAAAAGGAAATGGCAAATAAGGACAGTTATTGTTCACACGAATAGTATATACCTTAGTATTTGTTTTTTATTTTTTCTATCTATTATCATGGCAACTCTAAGGGAAATTATTATTCACATAAGATTAATTTTATTCATATGTATGAGATTAATAAATAAATAAATTGTTAGGCATTTATAATTAAAAAATTCTGAATTTTTTTCAATTTTTTTCTTCGTTGATGGCAATCCAAACCGGTGGAACTGCTCTAATGGAAGGGAATCATGGAAAGCAGATGACTATTTTCCAATCCCATGTGATGTATCAAAATTGAACCCCAAAAAAAAAAAAGAGAACAAAGGCCAATTGCATTCTCAAATCGTAACTAGCTGCCAACAATTTGTGGAAATAATTCCATGAGTATTAGAGATGTCTTCATCAATCTCGATCAACACATAAATGTGGTGTAAATAGTTTTGTCGTTGGTCTAGCTTCAAACAATTTTCCTTAATCAGAAAATAAAAGTAAAATGAATGTTGGTTGTATTCATTTTTACAATATCTAAGAGTACCACTATTCAGATTTCAAATAAAAGCCACCATGCACCCTGCTCTTGCGGGTTGATGATCAATACTCTCTCTCCTCCAGACTGCCTTGAGCTGAGACAAAGCTTGTGCAAGAGCATCACTCTGTTCTGTTCTGTGCATCATCATTTGCCTTTGGCAAGGGACATCAGGAGGAGGACCAGACTGTGAGAGCAGAGCAGCTGCACACAACATATGGCAAAGGAAAGGACAGCCACTTACTAACTAAACCCGTCATCCCCCAAGCTTCAACCTTTTAGCATACTCGTTTTGGTAAACCATGCTCAAGCTTTATATATGCATTTGAACAATCACCAAAAGTGAAGTTTTTGGCAAAGAATCACAAGGATAAATAAATAAGTGAAAATTCGTTTGAGCAATTCTATTAGCACTAACTAAAACGAGAAAGACTTCTATAGAATGGGAATAACAATATTTTACTATCCTCAGTCAATAACGTTGTGATACATGATAACACTTTCACATGGTATAACATTACATTGATCAAGATATCACTGTTGCAACTATGTTT
Source organism: Prunus dulcis (assembly GCF_902201215.1). Taxonomy (NCBI): domain Eukaryota; kingdom Viridiplantae; phylum Streptophyta; class Magnoliopsida; order Rosales; family Rosaceae; genus Prunus; species Prunus dulcis. The sequence goes on along the minus strand of NC_047657.1, from coordinate 15,323,823 downwards.
TTCTCCAATAAAACCTACACACTCAATTTTACAAAAATGTAAAAAATCCAAAATATACTATATTTTTTGTTTACTCAAAACATTCTTTGAATTTTTTATTTTTTATTTTTGGTAAGAAAACATTCTTGTTAATTTCAAAAAATATCCTTTCATGTTACTTTCACACTTACCGCCATTGCCGTTTATATTGATACAGGCCTTTTTGGTAATTTAGCACTTTTTTTCCTTCAAGTAATTTGCATGAGGGTACTATCGTAATTTAAATAGGGAGATTCACTATTATACCTAATATAGGAACTCAAATTATAAAAATACCTTATATGAAATGGACTTTAGAAACACACCCAAAATCCATTTAGTGTTCATTTGGTATTGCTTATTTGGGGTGATAAGTGATTTTAAAAAAAATTTGGGGAAGCCCAGCCGGTTTGGTAAGCTATGAGAAAATCACTTATTATTAAAAATTGCTATGAGAGAAAGCTATAAGGAAAAGCAGCTAAAGAATTGCTTTCATTTTCTAATTATGCAAAAATCAGTTTTAAAGAGGAGTTGGGTTTAATGATTATGCGGCAATTATTTTCTAATTATGTGGAAATCAGTACTAACAACACTTAAAACAAAAAGTTTACCAAACGCCAAACTGCTTTCTCTCACAGCAAATCTGAAGCGATTATTTTCATAGCACAGCAATGCCAAACTGGCCCTTACAACATAACAAAAAAGCTCTTAACTTCATTTAAATTACAAAACTACAATTAATTTCTTAAAACAAGTCCAATCCAAAAACTCATAAAAAAGCTCAAAACACTCAATAGGGCATTAAAGTAATTTAATGATCAAAATTAAATTCAATAGGGTCAGTTGTCTCTTTTTGGGGTTTTTGTTGGATATGTTTATAAAATTTAATTAGTGTAGAATTTATTTATAATTTTAGTGATAAAAATGAGTATTTCACTAAATATCTCTAATAGAGCTCGCGTTAGTCTCCCACCTTCAACATTCTCGAGTCAATAGTCCCAACGTCTCCTGCCATCACCCAGTCTTCGGCTCTCAACTCGACACCATTGGCGGCAAAGGAAAATTGGATTATCGCCGCCGGTAAGTCATGACGTTTTCTTCTCCAATTTTCATGAATTTTCTTGTTTGTTTTTTGAGACAAATTTGGGAAAGAAAAGACAACAAAATGTTGGCCTCTGCATAGTACAAAATTTGGGTCTGATATTAATTTCTGTCATCAGGAGAGCAAAAAGATAAAAACTTTCATCTGGGTACAAGTCATATTAGGGATTTTTGACGTTAATTGGTTCCAAGTTGAGTTTTTGAGGCTTGATCATCTTATTGTTTGAACTTTCTGAGAATGGTTCATATTTGGATAGTAGTGCTGTTAATAAAGTTGTCTTCTTTGTCTCTGAATTCTCATTTCTATAGTGTTCTTGTTGTTCATCTCATCCATTAATGTTTTCTATTGTTGTTGTTGATGATGTTTGTTTAAACTCAGAAACATCTCATCCATTAATGTTTTCTATTGTTGTTGTTGATGATGTTTGTTTAAACTCAGAAACGATTCTACAAATTACTATATACAGATAAGATTGTTAGCTGGGCTTTAACATGTGAGCCATCAATATAAGGAGACTTTGAGGACCTGAAAAAATTCTAACCCAAAGCTATAAGTTTTTGAAAACTGTTGTAGATTCGCTCAAGCATTTCTTAGATTCTTTCTATTCATTGTTTTTTTTTCCATATGGTATGTTCTTATTGAGCTATTTTGTGATAGTAGCTGTTTGCTAGTTACGGGGTTTTTTCTGGGTAGAAGTGTACTGTGTTGATGTGGATCTTGATTTGGTATTTTTTTGTTGGAACATGGCTGTAATTAAGGATGATTGTGTTTTTAAATTGTGAAATTTTAGTTTGGATGAAAACTAGTGTGCCTCTGCCTATAAGCTGTGACAAAGCCTTAAGTGTTTTCTTCAAATTGGACTTGGAAACAGGAATTTATTTTACAGATACCATGGTTGAGCAAGTTAAGAAGGAAATAGGAAAAACACAAATTTTAAAGGGCATGCTACTTTCACCAATGTAAAGAACACGCCGATTAACGATCGGATCCAGTTTAAGTACTGCAATAGCATCAACACCTGATGCTTGAGACTATATGAGGGTAAGTGCATAATGGTTATACAATTTTTCTCTCCCTTTTCTTAGCATAAAGGTACAACACATGTTCTGCTGGATTATTCCATATTTATGTGCAGATAGGTTCATCCGCTAGCTGAAAGATTTTGTGTTGATGAATTGGTGATTGGATTGCCTCAACTAAGATGAAGGGACACAACTGCTATAGACAAAGGCATTTGCGAGGACTTGAGATATCTCGGACAGGGATAAGGGCACCGTAAAACTACTGAGCTTCCTCCCTTGATGATGGCATTCATAAATTGAAGGAAGAATGGGGAGATCAAGATGATCATAGATGCCAAAAGTATCATTCTCCCAGTAAAAGTGCCGGACGTTAGCGACATCAATCAAAGGCATCAATGGGTTGGACTTGCCTACCATATTTGAAGGCATTTAAAAATTTTGCAGAAAGCAAATTGGTTGGATAGTCTAGTAGCTTATCTTCGTATTTAGATGTGTGACCATTGTCATCTATGTTTTGTAGGTGAATGTTTTATATGACATGGTCTCATCTCATGGTGCATAACATGAAGCTTTTCTTGACAGACATGAAAGTAGATTTTGCTAATGAAGAATCTGAAGAACAAAGAACTTCCGGCTTCAGAATTATATATTGCAGCTGCTTCTATATAGAAATGAGAACCAAATTAAGAGGAGCTGAATATATTTTTGTTGAGGGTGATTATTGCTTTGCTGGGATTTTTTCTCTGAATTCGCAACTTTTCTGAAATTAAAAAAATGCAGTTGATAATTGAAAACGAGGCTTCACTTATTGATGAGTGAGGAGTGATTACGACAAATGTAAAGGTTTAGTTTTTTTATTGTATGATATTTTATTGAATCAAATTGATAAAAGACATGCGAGATAGAATGAAAAATGTTTAATAATAATAAAGCTCTTGCGAGATTTGCTGATTGCAGGCAGTCAACAAATCTAAAAGGCATCACACGCACATCACGCATATAGGACGTCACAAAATATCCTTTATGCTCCAAAGTTGATTTTAAAGATATTTATGATTTGGGTAAAGAAGATGAATTAATAAATAAACAAAATATCTTATTAACCCAATTTTTATTATTATTTTTGTAAGATCTCACATCAACCAACAGAGAGGTGGTGATGTGCCTTATATGTGTACACCCTCATCCATCTAGCACGAGGCCTTTTGGGACTCACTGGCTTCAGAGTCGTAGGAACTCCGAAGTTAAGCGAGTTGAGGGCCAGAGCAATCTCAGAATGGATGACCCACTGGGAAGTTGCTCGTGAGCTCCTAGAAACAAAATTGTGTGGGCAGAGAGGGAAGCCCAAAACAGACAATATCGTATTACGACAGAAGGCTTGACAATTTTTTTTTATGAAAAAAAGTTAGGGAAGAAGAGGTTACCCAATCTCGAGACCGGGACATATCAAGGCCTATTTTAGTCTTTTTTGGTTTTTACAGATTACTCATAAAGAAATATTGTTGTTGACAAAACTTGAACCTAGACTGAATAGTAAAAAAAAAAAACAATCCTCATCAACTCAACCAAGTCTCGTTTACAACCAAATTAATTTTCATTTCGATTACAATGTTACCAGCTTTTGTTTTACACCAACAACGAAGGGAAAGTTTTTCTAAAAAGATTTTTCTTTTTCTTTTCCCAAACGATGACTCTAAAAGGTAACATCTGAAAAAGTATAAAATAGAATGACCAAAAGATTGAAAAAGTAAGAAACAACAAATAAAAAAGCCTGAAGGTAGTGCAGTCTGGTCACAAATCAAAACCCAACGCAAACCAAACACAAGGTTGGCAAAAAGGGACCCACACTTGCTCTCTAAACCCATGTGGGCCCCATATAACTCCAGGTCCCCAAATGATGCAAAATGTTTAAATCATCGTCACAGCCTCCCCACCACCACAGTACCTTAAAACTTGCAGAGAAAAAAGAAGAAATAGAGAAAGAAAAAAAAGGAAATTATAACGCCACCAGTAGTGGCATGCATGCCCTAGAGAGCAATAAAAATAGAGAGAATAAAGCTGCTCCTGCTGATGCTATTTTTTGGACCTTGCTTATTGTTCTTTCTTTCTATATAATCTTTGTAAATAAAATCCAGAGAACACAAAATAACAAGCTTAATGATAATGCAGACTTGAAGATAAAGATGGGCCCTTTCTTTTTGATAAACTAATTTAAAACATACAAAAGAAAAGATTTTGGACCAGTCAGTGTTCGTTTTTCCTTTTTCTCCTTGTCAATCAAACCTTGTCATACCATTATGGTATGGCTGGTCTTGTTATGACCAAAATCAGACAGCAAAAGCAAAGCAAAGAGCCTAAACGACCTTTTTTCCCTAACTTTCATCCTTTTTTCATTTGTCTACTCTTTACAAAGCTATCTCAGTCTGCAAAGTAGCTGCTCCATTGAACCCCACCTGTTGCTGCTGCTGCTCTTGCTCAACCTCCCATCTTGCTTTGGCTATGGCTCCATCATGCACAGGCACGTACTCCTAAAACCCCAAAAAACCAAAAAAACAAAAGAGCCATCATTTGCAACCCAACAAATCCAAAAGGAAATGAAGCACCAAAATGGTAATTTGATCAAGATTCTTTTCCTAATCACTCGACAGTCTATTTTTCCATTTTTGAGCTTCAAATCATGGATATCTGCACACAAAGTGCTTGACAGAAATGAAAATAATTTGAAGTCACAAACAAACACACAAACCTCAAGTTTTTGAACAAGCTCTTTGGCATTGGGGGCAGAGACTATGATGTGGCGCTGAGAAGGCTTGATAAAGCCATCATCCACGGCTTTGTCAATAAAAGTGAGAAGGTAGTTGTAGTAGCCATCAACATTGAGCAAACCCACCTGCAAAAATTGTTGGCATAGAATAAAGTTTCAAACTTCAAGGACAGGCTTTGATTGCTCATCACTGTTTTGCTGATGGGTTTTTTTTATATGGTCTTACAGGTTTGTCATGGATACCAAGCTGTGCCCAAGTGATCACTTCTAGCAACTCCTCCAAAGTTCCATATCCACCTGATGAAACCAAAGCAAGAGATTTTATAAATAAATAAAAACCCAATTGATTAACTTAATCAAATAAAAGACTAAAAGACTACAACTTTATCGGTAGAGAGAGAGGGGGGACCTGGTAGGGCTATGAAACAATCAGAATGGCGGGCCATTTCTGCCTTCCTTTGGTGCATGTCGGCTACTGGCCTTACCTCTCCAACTGTTTCACCTGTTATCTGTGAGGCTCAATACCACACATGCATACATTTTGAGAGGCACCATACATACTTGAAGGCAAAAAGGACTCAACTTTGAACCAGTACTACGAAAAAGAAAGGAGATTTCCACAAACAAAAAAGGAAGGAGGAAACCCATTTGAAAGATTGACAGATTATGTACCTCTTTGCACATTAGAGTCTTTGGTATGATCCTGCCCAATGTGAAACCAAACACAATGAAGAAACAAAAAAATTTGGTCAAGTGTATATGAAAAAAGAAATTAAGAACTATAAACATACGACAAAACCCAAGAATAAGTGAAAGACGGCTGATTGTACCCAAGAACATTCCCTCCACCACGATGAACAGCCTGAGAAACCAGACCCATGAGCCCAATGCTACCACCTCCATAGACAAGGTCCAGCCTTCTTGACACCTTGACATAACCCAAAAGCTCAGAATACAAAATAATAACATACCAAAAAATTAAAAGTTGAAAATTTTGGACTTTTGGAGGACCAATGTTAAAAGCTCAGAAGTACCAGCTCTTGGGCTAATTCAATGGCAGCATCTTTGTAGCAGTTCCTCTTTCCAGTACTGCTGCCACAAAACACACAAACCCTCTTGAATCTTGATCTCCCAACTTTCTCTTCCATGTCCAAAGCTTTTGAGATTTTCAATTTTGTAGGATGTTTTTGCCTTAGACTTCGGCCAAAGTGACTCATAAATATGGAGGAAGCAGAGTGCCAAGTAAAGAAAGACCAACCGCTATATATAGAGCTATAGACTCCACACAAATATGACTACATGACTAAAAGGGTAGGACCCCCAAAAAGCAAAATTGCATTTTAAAAATTAAAATTATTTATTTATTAAAATTTTGAAAAATGAAAAATAGAGAGAAGGAAGGAAAGGAACGCTGTGGTTCTGTTCTGTCGAACGGATAGAGACGAAGTAAGACAAAAGGGCAAAGCAAAAAAGACACAGTGAGAAGTCTGTGCGCCATTCAGAGACCGTTCCTCACGATGTTGACGCGTGTCTTACATTCATGGAGGAGGCTTGCTGGTTTCGTGCCTTAGCTGGTAACTTAAGCACCCATTTACAAAGAAAAAAGAAGAAAAATCTCATTTTTGCACACTATCTTGTGTGGTGGCGTAGCGCCTCTCTCTTTCTTTCTTCTCTCTCTTTCTCTCTTTCTGTCTGTGTCGTTTTTAATGCACGCAATCATAACTTGGTGCGTATTTACACGTGCAGAGCCCTTCTGCATCAAATCAAAGATCAACAACACTAAAATATTGGTTTTTTTTGGTTTCTTCGCTTTTTGGCTTCTTGGCATGGCTCAACTTGAAGTTTATTTAGTGGAGGAGTTTGGCCAGTGAAGTTAAAAAAATCATAGCTAATTAACAAATTTAGGATGTATTTAGTGAAGGATCTTGGTTTTACTAACCTAACTTTTTAAGCATATGTGGGAAACACCGAGAATGAAGATATTGTTACGAAAATATTATTCAATTTTTACAAGTAGTTTTAGACAGACGTGGATGTACCGAGTTTGATTTTATTTATTTTTTTGTAATTTAGATTATATTAAAGTACAATATTTTTTGTATTAAAAAAAAAGAAAATTTAGTTATGATTTATCAAGATCAAAACCAAATATTGGATTTAAGTAATTGACTTCTTTTTTTTTTTTTTTGGTTTGCAAATCTTCATTTTATGGGTTTTTTTTGGGTTAAACTAACAATGAGAATACCAACTTATATTACATTTGTACTGATCAACCATGAGAATGCGTTCTTAGATGATATTAACTCATTCTTCATGATTTGCACCAACTACAAATTATATACGATGGGAGGAGAAATTGACAATCCAATTTATTTGGATTGAGATTTAGGTTGGTTGCACATTTCATTGATATCAAATATCAACATCTTGCAATTTATATTGTAGTTTTCTTTTTTTCCCAATTCCTCTTCTTTATCTTAATTCTACCTTTCTTTCCTCTATAAACAAACAAAAGAATGAATGAATAGGGTTACATGTGTGGGCTCCAACCTTAACTGTAAAGAAAATGTAGAGTTATTCTCTTCATCAACCATTCATTGCATCTTTTAATCCTTTCTGTAACTTTTTTCATTTTGATCAAAGTACTTAGAAAATTCTAGATAACAGCAACATTCAATTAATGTGGCATTGTCGATCAACAATTTAAACATGGTTTTAGAATCGTGCTCTAAAAAATCCATTTTTACCAACCAGCTTTGCTTGAAGGGAGGAAAGCTCCAATTCCATATGAGGTAACTCAAAAAAGTACTTACATGGTTATAAAGTTCAACTGCTCTACGCAACCACCTTTCTTGCATGAAACAAATAGTTACTGCCACGCAATAAATTAAGACTTAATGACTGGCATTAACATCATTATTGCATGCATTATGCATAAGATAATGGTTGGTTACTAGGAAATAGCATACATGCTTCACATTTTGTTACATCGTATTCCACTTCCCGTATTAAACCTAGAGATCCTTTTTATGATTATAAGGTAACTTCTCTGATGATAATCATCATAAGGGATCAATGGTTTAGAACCCTAAACTCACTAACTTATGTAACTATTCATAAGTATTAAACTCTCTTTGTAATAAGAGCACTTCTAGCGTTGAGTCCGTGCCAGGGCAGGAGGGGGTCCAAGCCCCAAATTTGTCTTCTAGCGAGCGATTCCACTTCCCTTATTAAACCTAGAGATCCTTTTTATGATTACGAGGTAATTTTCTAATGATAATCATCATAAGGAATCAATGGTTTAGAACCCTAAACTCACTAACCTATGTAACTATGAATATGTATTACACTCTCTTTGTAATAAGAGCACTTCCAGCGTTGAGCCCGTGCTAGGACAAGAGGGGGTCCAAGCCCCAAATTCATCTTCTAGCGAGCTGAAGCTGCCAGGCAGCTGCTAGGTCCCATGAAACCAGGCCAGCTCAAAGGCAAAACGAGCCCGTGCTCTATCCTGGGTTTGCTGGGTAGAGTGGGGAGTGAAAAAAGGAATGTGTAGTAGTGTATTGGGGAGTAATTACAGTGCAATAGTAGGTATTTATTGATCTTATATTCTAAAAATGGGAGATCTTAAGTATACGTCGTTGTCATTTTACAGTATAATACAATAATTTCTCAAAAACGATGTATGGTGTATGACTCATATGATTATTTTTGAGGTTTATAAATTGGGCGGTCCTTTTGCAGGGTCATGTTGGTTTCACTGGACAATAATGCTGGTTACTGGGTCGGCTGTAGTACTATAATAGAGGATGAAATATCAATCACGCTTCAATAACATGTGCCAGTGCCAATATATATCTGATAGCAATTGCCATGGGCGGTAGCATGAATTACTGCTCGAGAAACACTTCCACAAAATGGATGGCACTCGTTTTGATATTTTTGACCAATAACACACGTGATTGCTTTTTCACTTGTCATAACATTATTAATTAGAAAATCAAAACAATGAGATCTCCGTTGCAACCTTTTCTCATTACACCAAATACAATCAAATGACGAGACCACAGTGAAGGCTATAATAATGTCGAGAGATGGCGTTTTATTTATGGTTTGCAGTGTGAAAAGAGATAGGCCAAGGGCATGGTGGCATTTGCCAAAGCAGTGCGGCGCAATAATTTTATTTCTGTAGCATCGCCCACTCCTCTCCTATGTCTATCAATCAAATGTGTGTAGCCTTCTCTTTAGCTATAGCTCGGTTGAATTTAATGCCTTCCTTTATTCTCCTTTCAGTTTTTAGTTGCTACCTATGGAGCTTGGAACTTGTTCTTCCTCTTGGCGTTGTGTAATCTTTTGGGATAGCTGAGTTGTGAGAGTTGTTGGTGTTGCTCTCCCTTGATTTACAAGCATTTTGGTGTTTGTTAGTCATGGGAATTTGAATTGGGATAAATGCTCCTAAAAGAAGTAAATTATAAATAATCACTACTATAAAAATAGAGTAAGAGATTTAAGTTCTTGATTAATCATTCAGAACTACACATATAAACGTAATTTATCTCATTAGTGATTCTAATTCAGTCTCGTAACATATATAACATGTCAAATTTTTGGATTAAAAAAAAAAAGTAGACGAGTTAATTACATTTCTTTTATGAGCAAATTATAAGCAAAGCATTCTTTATCATAAAACCAATGCACTGCAGATCAAATACTAAGGTAGTTGAGCTCAGTTTAGCGTTTGTTAGTTAATCAAAATTGCACATTTAGATATAATTTATCTGTTTAGTAGTTTAAATTCAATCTCGTAACATATAAATAACATGTAAAACTTTCTAATAAGAATAAACCACTTACTCAAACTTTCTTTATCATAAAACCAACGCACTCCATATCATATACTAAGGTAGTTGAGCTCATTTATGCCCCATGATTACAAAAATGAAGGTTACAAGGTAGGTTTTGTTATTTACACTTCATTTAAGAACTACTTGCCATTCTTTTTTCTTTTTAAAGAAGACAAAGAAAATGGAGATTAATTCCATCTGAGTAGCTAGAGTTGTAGAAGAGGCGTAGGAAAACATAGGCTGCGTGGGTTGTGGTTGTGGGATTAGATTGGAGAGCAAAATCAGCAAACTTCTTTCAGCCGTTAAATCGTCCATAATGAGTGTGCTTTTCAAGAAGCACTTTATCAACCCTGGGAAGTGAGCTCTTCAAAAGTTGTCCATACAATCAACCCTAATTACCGCCAAACCATTTTCTATCTGCCTAGTTGACGTACTGTGTGTGATTAACTTGCAGGCAGGCAGCTATTGCCTAAACATGCCTATTTCATTCTAGCGCAGGTTATTGTGCAATGTGCGGCGCCCAATTCAAATCCATCAAATCACTGCCTGTCAAGGAATGTCTGATAATCTAAATCCATATGGGTAACTTCATTCCAACTCCTTCTCATTTTGCACACGTTAGATAAAAATAAGTTGTTTATCAAAAATATAAATATAGTTTTTTATACGCAAATAAGTGATTTTCAATTGTTTGATGCATTGTGAGTAAATTTCATCTATTAATGCAATACGATCTTTATCTTACAATCATTTAATGCATATTGAATAAGTTTCATTCATTGATGTAAAACAGTACCATTGATGTAAAACAATAGGATTTCATAGTCGTTTAATGCATACTGTTGATTCAAGATTATCTAATTTTACAGTTATTCTCACATGGGTGGGCAATTTTTGAAACAGTTTGCACTATATACCCACAAAGCTAAAAGTGAAAAAAACGAGAAACTGCATCATCAAACTAGAAATGCTACATGCACCAATATTCAAAGTTCAAAACTGAGTTCTATATTCAAAGTGAGTAGGGCCTTCCAATGTTCTATGGTTGGTTGGAGTCTTATTCATGGAGTTTGGTCCCATGAAACAGTTGAAGTTAACATTCAATTTCAACAAGTTGCTGTTTGCTCCAGTCAAATTCCCTCTCTTTTTTGGACATGAACCAACTATTCTCTGTATGTTTATGATGTTCCTAGAAGATGGGTGCTTTAGTGAATGAGACAGAGGGATGGGTTTGAATGATGGTGCGTGGAGTGGTCTTTACAGTTTACGTACACAACTTTTCAAACTAGGAACATCAACTTGAAAAGATAGCTAGCTTTTTGCACCAAAGTATACATCCCAAACCAACCCTTTTATTGCCATGAACATTACAAATTTGTAATCTACAAATGGAGCAATTTGGACATAATATATATGCTAATATGCTCAAATGATTCAATTAACACATAAAAAAACTCAAAGCAAGGATTCTCGCATGAAAAATAATGATTTTTACGTTAATCCAACACATGAGAGACGTTTAAGACTTTGATTTGACTATTAAGATCAATATAGTACTAGTTTATGAAAGTTGATAAAGGAGAAAATGACATGTAGAATTAGGAGGAATTAGCATGTTGACTAGGGTCAATCCCTATCTGGTTCAAAGATGCCCATATAAATATTGTTTAATTCGGCTACCTACATCTGCTTAAACATAGGATAAATTAATAATATTAATACCAATCAATTGACCTTCCTTACCTAACTTTAACCTCAAGCCTATCCATCGATTTAGAACTGTCTCATTGCACACAGTTTTCAATTTCAGGTCTCTTTCAATTTCGCCTCTGACTTTCGTAGGCATGTGTATGAGTGCTACATATATAATATAAAAGTATATTCTTTATGTTCTGTTCCTCGTATAATAATAATAATAATAATAATAATAATAATAATATAATTATAATATGCCACTTGGCAAGCTTATGAGATTTGGGCTCAACTGTGAAAGCATTGGCCATAAGGAGGCCCAACTATAAAAAGCATGCCCTGAAAAAGGCCCAACTCTAAGTAGGACATGATGAAGTTGTCTAATTCCCCCTCTAGTTCTCATGTGAACTATATGAGGAAAGAGCCATTCGATCTACGCAGCAAGAAAATGTATGAATTGTGACTATATAATCGAAAGTCCGATATATGTTTACATTTTGTATCATGCTTATGGTTTTCTTCTACTTTGATTTGGGATATTGGTGTAAACTAAATTTGATTATTTTAATAGGGGTTAAATAGATTTTTGGTCACTGTGTTCGTACGTAAAATCTATTTTGGTCCTTGAATTTTCAATTTCACCGAACTTGTCACGGAACCAACTTTTGTCAATTTTTTCATATGTAATTTCTTTTCGTTAGGCAAATTTAAAGCGACCATGAGCCTCTGCAATTAACTCTCTACATTTTTCTGCATTTTAAAACATCTGGACTGTCCAATTAATCCAAGGGCTCTTACTGCACAACGTCAGTTTGCAAATTAAACAAACGTTACACTCCAGAAGTCTCCCGATCCCCAGTTCCCTACCCTTTCACATCCCATCACCTTAGCAGTTTTGTCCTGATTCCTCCACTCGTATTAGTTGCTATCACCATAAATCAATTTTTACAATCGAAAACCTCCACCATGTTCGCCATTTAAAACCTATAACATTTGCCAAAAACCATTTCCCCATTGATCACCTTTGTTCAAGATCTCTATTATTACAGATTTCTCGTTTTGAAATAATTTGCTTCAAAAGTTATGGATTTTACAATCCAATTTCATATTGAAATCTATGCGAAGGGATAGCCTTGGGTGCTGCATTCATTTCTTCCTGCAAAACCAATTATCTTTATCCAAAAATCAACACCCATTCTATGGAACCTCTGCTAAATTTGGGAAAAAAATCAACAGACTCCAACCCTAATATTTTCGAACCTGTAAGAGTATGAGAGAAAAGAGCTTCTTTGAGGTATGAGCTTTTAACATGGCCGCGAGGGGTGAAGTTCTGATTCTTCAGTTTGGACAAGGGAATAGGATGGAGAAGTAACCGCGTTAGTTTTGACCCAAAAGTTAAAATAAATGCTTTGCTGATGTGGCCTACCTTAAGCTATTGCATTAATTGAATGGTTGAGATTTTAAAAAAGTGGGGGAAAATGCAAAGAGTTAAATACAGAGGCTCATAGTCCAAATTTAAAGATATATAAAAATATGAGAAATTGAAAAGCCAGCAAAAAAAAAGAGATGTGGCTGGGGAGTGAAAAAACGAATGTGTCCTGGGGAGTAACTCTATCCATATAATTACTTACGTGGAATATTTTTTAAATTTATAATTAAGCAAATTTGACTTTTACTATTTTACTCTTATTATATTAAATTCAGCTATTTTGATATTTTTGTTAAGCAAGGGTATTTTAAGGGTTTTCGAAAATTTCATTGCCTTCAGTGCCTCATCGTTGTCTTCCCTTTAGCTTTTCCAACTTCAATGTTGCGAATTCTTTCAATTTAATTTTTCATCTCTTGTGGATTGACAAAGACCGAAAATTTTGGAAAAACTTAAATTTGGGGCTTTTTGAATTATTTGGTTTCTACCATTTTTTTTTCTTTTTCTGATTAATAAGAGAGAAATCTTTATGCAAATCAAAGTGGAATATTGTTGAGCAGTTGATATTGGTTGGTTGATGATTCAATGGTGTATTGGTATGTATTAAGAAGTCAATGATGTTTTGTTCAGTCAACAACATAAAAAGATAGAACCTGTTTTGTTTGTTTTTTTTCCCACAAAACTGATTTTGTTTAAGTGAAAATAATTTAAACTAATCTTATATGGATTTTTAAATTATTTTTTTCTACATCTTTATATTAGATTCAAGGGTGAGTGATCACAAATTCATTGAACCCCTGATGATTAAGAGAATGGGATTATATATAGATATAGATATATAATATATCAAAGAATAATATTTTAAAATAAAAAATGAAAAACTAAGGTCATCTCCAACCATGAGCTATATCCTAAATATAGCCCTAAAATAATGCAAAACTCATCTCCAGCCATGAGCTAAACAAAATTTTGGCCAAATTTGGAGGGCCAAATTTGGCCCTTTAGCACTCCAACTGGGCCACATTTAGCCCAACTTTGGCCTATTCCTAGGCCAAATTTTTTGTAGGCTCCATGCATGTACTTTTCATTGATGATGTCAGCTGGATATACATATATTTAAAAGCCTTTTAAAATGTTTTCAATTCGTAAAAAAATTATAAAAAATTATTGATCATGACCATTGGATGTCAAACCATTGAAACCCATCCTTTTTTAAAAAAAAAAAAAATGTAGTCACCTTTTCAAATGTTTTCAAGTGTTGTTTAAAAAGATTTATAAAAAATTCTTGGTCATGGAATTTTGTCTCTAAATAGTAGTTTAATTAAATTAAACAATACATAGTTGTGGAATGTATATGTTGTACCATAGTTTTTCTCAAAATAATAAAATTTGAAGGACTCTAAAATATAGCAATGCATGGCTGGAGATGGAAAAATTTAGCCATACACTATTCTTTAAAAAATTAATATTTTGAAGGGCTAAATTTTTATCCATAGACTATATTTAGCCTTATGACTGAAGATGGCCTAAAGTGAGAGTTTGGCATCGGAGAATATAGGTCGGCCACCACTGCTCGAAAACCACATTTATTCCTCTTCCCATAATTTTATTTGGTGTTTGCTGTTTATATATATATATATATATTATTTTTTTCCCCATGTATTGGAGATTTTAGTTTGGGTGCTTGTGAATCTCAAGTGGATAGTTGTGGCTGGGGAACGAAGGTGGCAGGTCGGGTTGGGAGTTTTTTCAATGTTTATTTGGACCATGGGGAGGAGAAATCAGAGTAGAGAGACAGGGAGGAAATGGTGGCCACAAATTGGGGGTGGCATTTGGTGGTGGAAAAGGGTTGGGTTGTGGTGGGACTGAGGAGGTGTGAGGTAGGCCTCGTTAATGGGCCGAGTCAGGCCTAACTTTAAAGAGAAGAGAGTAAATAACGGGCCGGGCTGAATTGGACTTTTTTCAGAAAATTCAAAACCCAAATCTGGCTCATGCGTTGGGCTTAAAAAAATCCATCGAGCTAAGACGAGCAGAAATGGGCCTACTTTATTTTTTATTTGAATTTTTTTTTATCAATTCTTTATTCTTTTTTTCTATGTTTTGATATGTCTCCTCCTTTTTTTTTTTTTTTTTTTTTTTTTTTTTTTTTTTTCATAGTTCTCTATTTACATTTGTCTATATGTTTATATCTTTTTTTTTCCTACCATAAATATGAAGATATAGTTATACAACTGCCATATTAATAAAATCATATTTTATTCCCCATTTCATTTTTGTTAGTTCTTATAATGATAATAGATAATGATATTTTCCATTTTTTATTTAACTTGGGTTATTATTATTTATTTATATGTATGTGAGCCTGTGGGTCGGGCTTTTATTGGTGCCGAACTTTAAACACCCAAGCCCAAGCCTAACCCGCTCAACAACGAGCAAGACTGAGCCGGACTGTTTCTCAATGAATCGGACCGGCCCCAATCATCCCATGGGCTCGTGGGCCTAATGATTACCCCTAGTGTGAGGTGTTGTGCTACCGTGATAGATTGTTGTCCATCATGGGATTTCTATTAAATTATCTTATTTTATTATTAAATTTTAACATATCAATTTTAAATAAATGAATTAATATTTTAATATTTTATAAATATAAAACTGACACAAAGGATTATGAACAACAACTTAGTGAACAAATTAATGAAATTGAAAACTCAGTAACTAAAATAGATTTTAGGTTTAAATATAGTGACCAAAATGAGTTTTAACCCCTTTCTATAAAATGAAGAAATGCCAATTGCAACTCCATCAAAATTACTGCAAAATGCTAAAGAAGACAAAACTTCTTATAATCTTTTACATTGTATTTTGATGCTACTATCAAGGATTCAAGGGTTATAGTGGCAAAATCATTCACATGCCATTAGACTAATCAATGAATTCGAATGAAATTTATCAACTATAAACAGATATACATGGACATTGAGACTAAGGGAAAAATATCAGATGAATCATGTGACTAATATAAAAATTCATATTTATGACCATATATTGCACCCTCACCATAAAACGACTCTTCAAAACAATTGAGGCGTGGTTTGGCAATGAACATAAGGCCGAATAATCTTTAAAGAATGCCATTGTTATTAAGCATTAAAGTGGCCCAAATATAAGTAACACGAAATTTACATGTTACATATTACATTACAAGAGTTGAAAAGTAACAAAAATTGACAAATAAATCTCTAAACACATAAAATACGCCTAACCTCCTAACTCTAATGTTACAAACGAATTGATTTTAGTGTAGCTGAACTATATTATGTGTATTTAGAGAAGCAGGGACAAAACATCCAACTTTAAGCTCATTTCCAGCTCCCATCATCACAAGTAGAGCAACCCTCTTGTGCAATGTCACTGATTTGAACTTTTGTGTCATATATCATCCCAGGTTTCCAGTTAGCAGGGAGCACATTCTGTGCCCAAACCGTCTTCCCATCGTACCCGGCCGTCACCAAGAACCGGAACTGTAGGCCCCCTGCCGGAACCCTACTCGTGTCCCAGATTGCCCCATTGTTTCGAGTCAGGAAACCCCAATTTGAAGAACCAACCTGAGCAACATCAATTGCTACTATTTCTGTCTGACCACCTTGATACAGAATTTTGATTGCTAAGTAATGTGGCTTTTGGCTCGATTCTTCCACACGCAAGGCTAGATTTTGGTTTTTGTATTCACATGGTACCCTGTCACATACAAAATGAAAAAAAAAAATTATATCAGAACAGAAATACTATAGTTTTATTTTCTTTTTGGGTACATTTTTGACCGTTACTAGCATTAATGTGATTGGGTTTTTTTTGTCTGGAGGACCTAATATTTAAATGCTGGTCCACAACACAAATGTCGGTGCAACAAAAAGCTTTATGAATTTCTGGAAAAAAGAAGAAGACCAATTTAATTTACTTTTAAATTCTAATTTTGGCGTGTGAGTTTTGATAAATTTTTTTATATAAATGAAGTTTCTAATTAAAACTTTTGCATATGCTTACCTCTTATATTCCACATCGACAATGCCGTGTCTCAAAATGTCTTGGCCCAAACCCTTTTGAGCCATGGCCATGAAAGCTCTGCTGCTGAGAACAAAATCTGTCTGATTACTTTTATTGAGATCAGTCAAAGTAACTCTGGTCCCTTGTTTTGTGCAAAGAGTTGTGTTCTTGCATCTTATCTGCAAACAAAATCAAATCAATACAATGTATGGCATACAAATTTCAGCCAACAAATTAAAGAAGAAAATATAGTACCTGGAAGCATGCACCACAGCCAGCTCCATCTTTGTAGAGGGAAGGCACACCAGCTGCAAGGTGTCCTCCACCAAGTCCCAAGGCCAAGGAACCATACCCACAAGCCCCAGCTGCATAAAATCCAAAAAACAAAATTAACCCACTAATTTAATCACAAAATCATCAACTGGGTTTTAATCACAAAATCATCAACTGGGTTTTAATCAAATAAAGAAATTAAATCAAGGGTAAGGAGATGAAGAAACTGATGATCTTACATGAAAGTGCAGAGGCTGTGGAGAAATAGGCTGCCTTGGATTGGTGCCTACAGCGGTCACAAGCAGAGGCAGAGGAGATGAGAAAGAAGAAGAGGAAGCAAAGAAACAAAGCCATTTTGGAGTTTTGATTTTGGTGATCAGAATTGATTGCAGAAAGTTATAGTAAAAGGAAGAGAAAGCCGTGGGCTATATATATATATAGTTCAAAAGATTGGAGAAAAGGGAGGGTGGACTGTGGACTATGGAGGACAGGTCAGCATGTGCTGAAAATAAAAAACTTTGGACTTATTTTTTATTTAGTATGGGTTTGGTTTGTTTGCTGTAAGTGATTATGGGGGAATTTGTGGGAAAGCTATAATAACAAGAAGGAAAGAGACAGGCAATTGCTGAAATGCTGGACAAAGAAAAGTGGAAGATTATGGGTTTTGTCTGTCACCGACTCTTTCTGAGTTTTTTTTTAAGGCTCCGTGTAAACATGAGACTGGTGCTGCCCATGCACTTATGTGTCAATTCTGCAGGCTACACATTGTGGAACCCTATCGTTGGTGAGGGGACAAACTTTTTGCACTTTGAGGACAAGTCTCATGATTTTTTAGAATTGGGAAGAAGAGGATATATGGTATAAAATACTAATTAAATTCAAATGTGTGTGTATAATATATCTTTTCTTGTATTTGGTCAACAAGCTCTAGTTCAAAGGAAATAATTTTGATTGATAGATTAGTGATTTTAGATTCGAACCCTTATAACACGTTAACAGTGTGAGAAAACCCTATTTCCTATTATCTCACACACATATATATATATATAAAATTTCTTGCATAGGTTATAACAAAGAAAAAAGAAAACTTTTATGGGTTCTTCTTTAATAACATTTTGGGGTCTGTTTTTGGATGGGTTTAGAATACAAATGAGTAAGATGCAACAAGAAGTTGATGCAATTAAGAAAAGCAAGCTTGGCATTTTCGATGATCTTAGAGATGCTGCCGTGTGTGCATGAATGGCCCTAATTAATAAGAAACAAAAAGGAAATTTTATCTGAAAATTTAAATAAAAAAAAGGGAAAATGGCAAGAGAAGAGCAAAAAGGAATAGGGAAACAGGGAAATATACGTGTGAGAAGATGATAAGTTTGGTGACTACGATGATTGCTGCTTTATGAGTGTGAGTGGAAAGATAAGAACAAATGTAGGTCGACGCAACGCAACTCCCACTTGTCAAGCAAGAAATGAATATATGACCAAACGCATCACAGCTAAGGTTAATTGAATTATATAATATACAGCAAGGCAATTAGGGGGACCTTTCTTCTTTGTTGATCCCTTGATTAAATGGTGATGGAAAATGAGAATCACATTATGAGTCTTAGATGTGGTACTAAGTTTTAGAAAAATTATATTCTATATCGTTACACAGTTACGTTAGTGACATATTATCATAATATGAGTGAATTAGTTACACTAACGATAATGATAATATTAGGGTTAAGTTTCAATTTCCGACCACTTTGAATAACAACCAAAAATTAATACTTGGACAAAAATAAAAAAAAAAGAGCAGAAAAAGAAAAACGATGTGTTCTTTTCTTGAATTCCTTTCTCCACGTAATGCTTTATTTTTTTCATAGTCAAAAGCTTGACAGCATTGAAAACCATCCTTTTCAAGAAACAGCTGCATTTTGCATCATCATTTATCATTATTTCATCACCACAACTCTGCAACGATGGACTCTCACTGTCCACCACCATCAATTGAAAGCTCTTGTGTTCCAGCTGTGGTCCTTCTAATTTACCAAAACAACCAAAGAAAATGATGCTTCTAATTTTCTTGTAATTTTTTTGGCACAACTCTGCAAAATCATAAACCATGTGAAGAAAATCAAGCAACGTTGCGGATTGATTGGGGGATCTTTATTTGCTCCATGTGGAGTAATTCGCTGAAGAAGTTATCAAATGCAAATCAGATGGTTGCAAGGAATTGAACTAAAACAATATGCGATTTAGGTTCCAATTATATATAATTAGGTTCCAATTGTATATAATTAGATGGTTGTCCGTTAGACCTCTTGCCAAATCTCAAACAAATCCAAAAATAATGAAAATTAAGTCATGTGTCCTGTATGATAATGTAGCATTAATAACTTCGTGCACAACTTGTTTTAATTACATGATCTGAAAAACCTTCTTGGTTCATGCAAATGTTCATATTCTGCACGAGACAATCAACCATGATCTTGGATGATTGGGAACAGAATTGGAATTTGAATGTGGAGGGTTTATATAGGGAAAAAAAAACATTTGGACCATTATCTTCTATTAATGGAAATGGGGAAGTCGAGAGACTTCTTTTGAGAAGTACCACTAGACTAAGAGTTGGCGTTTGCATGTACTGGTTATTTTTGTTCATTACTGATGAAATAAAAAGTACATAATTAAAGGGGTGGCTTAGCTAAGTAAACAAAATGAGACTCAAATCTTTTTATTTCCTAAGCAAATGTGTAACTTATAATTGGCATTGAATAGCTTGATCTAATGACTTCTTTCCTATACAAGCTCTACAATATTTACTTCTTTCCCTTCCCATACCAATTAGATGTATTGTTTATCAACTCAAAACAAGGATCATTGCCCTCTCCTCTGTGATCTTGCAAGTCAACATGAGAAACTCTTCACAGGTATCACTTTGCCTTTTCAGAGAGGACTGAGATGATCTCGGACCGAGCTTTTTCAAGTGCATTGGACAAATTCTCAGGCTTCCTCCCTCCTGCCTGAGCAAAGTTGGGTCTTCCGCCCCCTCCACCGCCGCACAACTTAGCTATAGGTCCTATGAACTTCCCTGCCTGTATTCCCAATTGAACAACCCCTGGGGTGAATGCAGCAACCAAACTTACCTTGTCAGCACCTGGACAAGAGCCCAGAATTACAGCTGCTGGATCTTCTAGTGTCTCTATCAGATATTCGGCTGCTTTTTTTAGTGAATCAGCATCAGTATCTTCCATGGATTCAACTAGTACCCTGTGATAAGATATTTTTCCCAAAAAGAGCAACAACCAAAATTAATTAAAAAAAATTCAGAAAAAAAAAAAGGAATGTTCAGTATTAAGAGCAAGAACATATAAGCAAATAATACAAGGCACTATTACATGTTGGTGCAAAACCAAATAGGTTAAAATATAAGATAAGGATCATGTAAAAATAGAACTCAGTTAATACTTTCTCAGAGTCATGAGATTTCTTGGCCTATAATGCAGACTTCAGTACATAAATTATGAGTTTCTTATCATTTATAGATAGGTGATTCAGGTAAGGACTAGTTAAACTCCCTGAGAAAGATGGTGCCTATTTGATAAATGGCGACATAGTTACAATGCCCAAGTAAACATGTTGGCAGATTTGTACCTAAATTTTTCTGAAGTTCCCACAGAAATCGCTTTGGTTGCCATTATTGATGCTTTGTAAACTGCTGCTTTTTCACGCAAGGTAGAAGCTTCATTTCTCGTTATCCGTAACTCCTCTAAGAGATTTTCTACTCTAGTTGTTACTTCTTCAGCTTTCACCTTCACAAAGGAAACATTACACAATAAAAATCCTAGTTCCATTCATTCAAACAGCATTTGAAAATTGAAAAAGAAAAGGGAATGGGAAATGAAAAAGAGAGAACAAAAACAAAAACCTGTAACCACAAGCCATAGTGGAAACTAAATTAAATAAGTAGCAGATGCGAAAGAGTAAAAGAAAACATACTTTGAGGGTGGAACATAGCTGTTTCATATGATAATCTCTGGCATTGACATATTCAATAAAGGCATCACCTGCCACAGCTTCTATGCGCCTGATTCCAGATGCAATACCCTGTTCTGAAATTATTTTGAAGCCACGTATTTCAGAAGTATTGCTCACATGGGTCCCACCACAAAGTTCCATGGATACGCCAGGAACCTCTACGACCCGTACCTACAGCAGGTCATAATTAAGTGAAAAACTCCCCAACCAATTTAATGTTCGAGTGTGTTAAAGTAAACAAATTGCTTTTGGGATCAATAGAAGGTTTGTAGCAGATCTAGTATTTGAGAAAAAGTAGTAACATATAGAAGTTACAACAATGGTCATAATCCAAAGACATGCATACCTCTTCACCATATTTTTCTCCAAACATTGCTATAGCCCCTGCTCCTTTGGCATCAGCAAGAGGCATCACTTTAGTTTGAAGTGGTGTTGCATCTCCTACCCATTTATTAACTAGCCTTTCGATTTCTGCAAGCTCATCGTCAATAAGTGGTCGATGGAAGTTGAAATCAAATCTTAGACGCTCAAAAGCCACCAACGAACCAGCTTGTGATGTTTCCTGACCTATAACTTTCTTAAGTGCAGATTGCAGCAAGTGAGTAGCAGTATGATGAACCTGCAGAGTTTGACAAATACATTCTAAATGATTAGTGAATACCGTGTAATAGATACATATATTTTGTCTTTTCTAGTTGTAATTAATTCAGCTTGTGAGCATGAATAAATAGATATCAGAATCTATAGATAGCTTCTATATGTTTGTACCTTAGCCCGCTGCCTTAGTTTTGCATCCACTGCTGCTTCCACTTCTCTGCCAACTTCTAGAACTCCCTCTCTGATTGTACCCTTATGAACAAATATGTTACCCATAGATTTTTGGACGTCTATTATCTCCATAACAGCCTTATGTTGGTTTTCACCTTGTGGGACATATAAAAATCCATGATCTCCAATTTGACCACCTGATTCTGCATAAAATGGAGTCCTGTTCAGGAATACTTCTACTTCACTTCCCTCAGAAACCTGTGGGACAGGGTTCCCATTCACTATAAGACTTTCCACTACGGCTGTTGCTGAAAGGGTTTCGTATCCAAGAAATTTGGTGTCTGAAACATCTTTTGTAAGATCTGCACTATTTCCCATGGCAAGTTTAACAGCACTGTGCGCAGCCTGGGATTGACGCCTTTGGTTTTCCATTTCAATATCAAACCCAGTTATATCTATACTTACACCACGCTCTTGAGCCACCTCTGCTGTTATTTCGACAGGAAACCCATATGTATCATACAAAAGAAATGCATCTTTTCCTGACAAGCGGGGTACCATCCCACTTGCTTTTGCACTTAATAATGCCTCAAGTAGCATTTGGTCAAGATATTTTTCTCCTCTCTCCAATGTCTGCACAAATTTAAGTTCTTCCCTTTTCAACTCTTCAAGAATGCGAGGTGTTTTATCTTTTACATCCGGATTTATGTGGGCGCTCAACTCTATTACTTTCCTTGCAATGACAGGTAAAAATGCTCCTTCAAGGTTACCCTGACCGTCCCCCTTTATACCCAGCATCCTACCAGTACGAACAGCCCTTCTAATAAGCCGTCGAACAACATAACCTCTCCCAATATTTGATGGAACAACACCATCTGATATGAGATATACAATTGCACGCAAGTGATCTCCAATAATCTGAAATAGAAAAACTTACATGAAAAATCCTACCAATGTGTTGGTTGAAATACAAATTTAACAGAAATTGAAGTTTCTTAAAGAGGGGCATACTTTGAGGTTCAATTTTGAATGATCATCAGCTAGGCCGTATGGTACTTTTGCCAATTCTGAGGTCTTTTCTATAATTGGATAGATCAAGTCAGTTTCATAGTTGTTTGAAACCTGCAAGAAAAACATTACTTAATTAATAATTATTGAACAAACTCATATGATACTTGTGTTGCAATCAATGCATGCTGTGCTTAACAACAAGCTCTGTAAGTTTTCTTGTGGAAGTACTAATTTTGCATAAAAATTTAAATTCATTATCTTGTAAAACTGGCAAATGAAATTGATACCTTCTGGAGGATGCGAGCGATACGCTCCAGACCAAGCCCAGTATCTATATTCTTCTGTTTCAAGGGTTCAAGCGAACCATCATCCTTCTTGTTGAATTCCATAAAAACTAAATTGTAAAACTCTATAAACCTGGTATCATCATTGAGATCCTGAAAATTAAATTAATCAGAAATGTCAAAAAAGGAAAAAGCATTGCTGTAAAGTCCTTAGAATTTAAACCTTCTTCCCTCTTAAAGAAAATTTTAAAACCATATACATACAGTATCAGAATATCCCCTCTCAGGATGGAAATCATAATAAATCTCAGAGCATGGACCGCAAGGACCAGTAACTCCACTAGTCCAAAAGTTGTCATCTTCACCCATTCTCTTTATACGCTCAACAGGAACACCCATCTGAAGTAAAAGCCATGATATGTCACATTCCATTCTTACACTATTTTACTTAACATCAGTTATAGAACTAGAGATACTCTTGAACAGTTAGTAGAGGAGAAAAAACATAAAGTCTCATATGATATCTGTGATTGGGATGCTAAGAGCATATTGCAAAGACACAGAAGATACAGGATATAGGCATAAAGGTTTTTGAAAAAGACATGTGAAAAGACCCACCAGAAATAATGAAATGTTCACAATCACAAGGAGAGTTATCAGTTATCACATTATGTTGGGGGGGAAAAGCACTTTAAGATACATGCATAATGTACATGGAAGTATAGCTAATAAAGAGAAAATGGATGAGCATGGAAACACCTAACAAGATAAATGTATGTAAAACTAAAAGCAATTATTGGTGACCTCATTTTTGGCCAACCTCATCATGCCAGATTTCAAAAGCTTCATTATCATCTTCAAAGATACTAATCCATAATCTGTCAGCTGGTAACCCAAATCTGAATGAAAAAACAGGTGTGCAGATGTTATGTTTTCATGAATAGCAAGAGTATAAATTAATAAAAAAGTAACTAATACTAAGACGGATAAATGAATAAAAATATGTAGAAACAAAAAGGAAAGTTACAGTTTCATAAAAGACTGGGCTTTTCTTATAGAGAATTTCCTAAGGTTCAAATAAGAAAGATCATTTTTTAAAGGAGTTCAGATAAGATTCTTTGGAGCTTTCGTATGCAAACAGCAGCATGGATGTCATATCTATATAGTGAATTAGGTGAATCATGGTTAAGTACCATTCTTAGAATGATTGTTTTAATGAGAACAGCGATCATGCTTTGAACAATAACCAGAACTTATAAATTCAGATTAATGAATGATTGATAAACAACATAAACTCTTGCATACTCTACAGTTGAAAGCTCCCATGCCCATCGGATTGCTTCTTTCTTGAAGTAATCTCCAAAACTGAAATTTCCAAGCATCTCAAAGAATGTATGATGTCGACTTGTTTGGCCCACATTCTCCACATCATTTGTACGTATGCATCTTTGTGCAGTTGTAGCACGGGGGACTTGTCTGGGAACCTGAACAGGATCACTGAGTACCATTAGGAAATCTAGAGATTCTCTTTAACTGTATCATCATGACAGGTTTCTAGAAAGTCTGTGTCATACCTGACCAAGGAATATGGGCTTAAATTGGAGCATTCCTGCAATTGTCAGTAGAACTGTGGGATCATCTGGTACAAGAGAAGCACTTGGAAGAACTTTGTGACCACGGGAAGCATAAAAATCAATAAACCGACGGCGTATGGAATCCCCGCTCACAGGGAGATCCTTGGACTTACCCTCCATCAATTCATCAGCTGTAGACTGTACAGATGCTGAAAAGCAATGCAGTAAAAACAATATCCTATGAAGATAAAACAATAAACTCTTAAACCAAAATTCATACAATTAGCCACA
Source organism: Prunus dulcis (assembly GCF_902201215.1). Classification (NCBI taxonomy): domain Eukaryota; kingdom Viridiplantae; phylum Streptophyta; class Magnoliopsida; order Rosales; family Rosaceae; genus Prunus; species Prunus dulcis. Next base: position 15,298,693 of record NC_047657.1, on the reverse strand, counting down.
GCTACCTGATGTACTTCTTGTGGTAAACTGCATGCTCCGAATTTGTTTTACAACACAGTGCCTGCAGGGAAAGATATTGGCAGACAAGTGGGCCCCAGTTGCTGTGGTAACAAAATCTGAAAAAAATTCCCAAGAAAATCGATGTTCAGAAACTAGTGCAGGAACAAAGTATATGGGAATAATTTTCAGATGTACATTCTTCTCTAATATGGAGGTATTTATAGTACCAATTGGTAAACCCTGAAAATGGTTACAATAGGAAAGTAATTTCCTAAGTACAAAAAAGGGTAAATCAAATTGGCATCATGCAATAATAAGAAATCAACTTAGTGAAATGTAGCACCACTATTCTGTGAACTTAGTGAGAACTCTTATTATTGATGAACAATAATTGTTTTCCTTTTACAACTTTCAGGCATATTATAGGCTCCATATGAGTCATAGGCATATTATAGGCTCCAGAAAAGGTAACAAATTGGCACTCAAATCCTTATGTAGAAAAGGAGTTGGGTTGTATAGCATCCGAAACGAATGTCGAAAGTCTGGATATCTGATAAAAGCTAATTTGGGACCACAGAAAACCCTAGAATGATTAGGGGATTTGTACGACACCAAAAAGTAGAATCCAATAGGGAGATTTCTATAAAACAAAGTTTATCCAAAACTTAAGTGGGTGCAAACGAAATTTTACATAAAATAATAAATAGATTTTGGTGACATATACAGCAAATTTGAGGTTGAATATCAAAAGACAAACTTGGACCCAGAAAATGGGAGAAAAAAAAAATGAAAATGAAAAAAAAAAACTCCGTTGTAAAAGAGCTAATAGAAAGTTGCATAGGCCAAGCTACAAGTAAGGAATTCAAAATTGGCGTCAAGCGTCAATTGGGTTTTCTTCTAACAACCAAATAGCAGCTAATAGCTCAGTAATTGCTCTGCAAAGCTATGAGTCGGAAGCAAAAGAGTAAAGCAGTAGAGTTGGAGAAGAAAGTACCAGTGGACGGGGCCAATTTGCGATTTGGGTAGATGAGGAAAGTCGACTTGGGCAATAAGCTTGAGGTGGGAAATGGAACAATAGCTTTCCCTCCATGGCTACTGAATAAAGACTGTGGAAGCTTCAAGCTTTCCATGGCTGTCCCTGCAAATGTCTTTGCGCTCTGAATTTCAAATGGGCGTTTATATACGTTGGAGAGAAGAGAGAGGATAAGCCTTTCCTAGAGGTCCACGTATTCAGAGAGTTTATTGACATTTTCTGTGTCTTTTTTTTTTTTAAGGCCCTAAACAGATAAAAAGTGCTCCAATGGTAATGTGGGCTTGAGGAAGCCAAAATTCAGTAACCAAGATCCAAACACTCTCAACCATTTTCAAGTGAGGTTTAGCTAAATACTAAATGATATGTGCATTGTTTGACTGAAAACGGGACCTTGTAGTCACCGATAGCCGAAATACAACACCAAAAGTCACCTCAAGTATCAAATAAACTTTTACTTAATTAATTACGATAATCCCATCATTGCAATTAGCTTTTCCAACTCAAAGAACACACACATATATAGTGAATAAACTCTATCAAAAGCTAAGGCAAGTCCTTCTCAAAAAAGGTAAAAAGCCGCTTAACTATGAATTATATCAATTTCATTGCATACCAACTGATATAAATTTAAGCTGGTGGTTTAACCAAACCCTAATGTTACCGAAACTGTCTCTCAAATGAAAAATGCCTCATAATTAACTAGGGAAGAATTAACTAAATAAAAAAAGATTCTTAATTTCCTTATAAATGGCATGTTTCTATGTACTTGTAAATAAGAAAAGAATTGCTAGGAAAGAAGCAGTATTGATTGGCAGTGTGTGTATTTTACCAATATCGGTTGTGGAAGCTCATCATAAGTTATAACCCTCTTTATTTCTCTCCACACCCTCACCGAATTTTCCCTTCATTTGCTTCTAATTCTAGTGAAGATATTAAAAGTAGAACTGCTATTACAACATTCATGAAAGTTGGCAGTGAAATTCTCCACATGGTAAAGAAAAAGATGGGATCCGGCACCGACTCAAGAAATCGAGTTGGATTAAGTAAAAGTCCATCGTCAGAGGTTCCGGTCAGAAAAGAGTATTCATCATTATCTTATATTCCTAACATTGGAAAAGGAAAGAGTAAGATATCAAATGACACAGATCATATAACTGTATCATATGGCTTCCACTTGATAAAGGGAGAACACAAACATCCTATGGAAGACTATGTTGTTGCAGAGACTAGGAAGATTGGTGAGCAAGAGATAGGATTATTTGCCATATTTGACGGCTATGAGTGCCATGAAATTCCTGCATACTTGCAATCTCATCTATTTAATAATATCATGACAGAGCCTGATTTCTTCTTCAGCATGACAACTGCAGTGATTGGAGCATATCTTATAACCGATACCTTCATTCTAGAGCAATCAAATTCAAACCATGGTTTTAAGGATTTATCATCTTCAACTGCAGTTACAGCAAATAGTAGTGAACCGCCGTGGCCAGCGGAAGTTGGTAGTAGCTAATGTTGGGAACTCTCGGCCGTTATCTGTTGCAAGAATGGTTATCTGTTGATCATAGCTTGAACAATAGAATAGAAAGACAATCATTAGAGAAGAGAAGTGATAGTAAGACAAACATAGGGCATTTGGTGCCAAGATGTTCAAAAAATATTTAACTTCATAACCTTATTCGGTGGTGGAGACGATAGATGATGATATAGAGTTTCTTGTGTTGGCAAGTCATGGAATATGGATGGTCATGTCCAATCAACAAGTTGTAGATTCCATAAGAAAAATAAAGAATGCCTATAAAGCAGCAAAGCACCTTACTGAACACGACTCATATAATCTAAGTGTAACACATGGCTCCCGCTTGGTAAAGGGAGACCACGGGCATTTTATGGAAGACTATGTTGTCAGTACGAGGTAGAACTATTTGCAATTTTTGATGGCTACCAGGGTCATGAAATTCCTGCATACCTGAAGTCTCATCTTTTTAACATCATAACAGAGCCTGATTTCTTGGTAGACATAACAAGTGCAGTTCGGGCCTGTCAGGTCGGGTAACAACTTGAATGTCAGTATATGTTGGAATAATTGCTCTGATTAATACTCACCTATATTACCGTTGGACCAAGGTTCTCAACTGTACCACTATATTGGAATTAGAACAGTCTTCTTGGGAATGCATACTAGAGAGTTTTACAGACACACACATATATATATATACTACTGAACCTTTTGTAATTCTTATGATGAATAAGAGCAAACAACTCTCTTTCAAGTGGACGTAGGCTATATCAAGTAGCTGAACCACTATAATTCTGTGTGTCTTATTTTCCTTATTTCCCTTTATCTATTTCTTCAGTATAAAATCCAATTCCTTGTTTAAGCGAACAGCAGGAGGTTGTTTACTTAGATCAAGTCCAGGCATGTCAGGTCGGGTAACTCCTGCAGAACCTAAGTGTACGAATCTACACGGAACACAAGCAAAGAGATTCTTTAAAGACTAAAACAGAAAGTGCACCTGGCAGATCAATTATGTTTAGTCATAAGAAGATAATCCAACAAAATGAAAAGAATGTGAAACCTGGGAGTAATAGGACTCTTTTAGATATGCTCGTATGCTTGATAATGGGAGCTTAAATGCCCCTTTCCACAAAAGTAGGATTCAGTTTCCCATCAAATTCAAACTTGCTAAACATGAGCTGCCATAATTTTGAATCCCATCAATAAACATAGAAGAAAATGAAGTGAAAGAATAGACTAAAAGAAAGTGGCTGCAGAAATGTGCCTGCAATGACACAATATTGCTAGGGTCAAAAGGTGGTGCATCTGGTACAGCTCTTGCTCTAAATATTGGCTTCAAAGAAGAATCACTAGGCAGTAGGTTTAAAGAACAAAAGAAAAGAACCAGACCCACCCTGGCACCCAGATCCGCCTAGCGCCGCCTAGATCCACCTAGACCTGCCTAGCGACGCCTAGATCCGCCCAGACCCGCCTAGCTCCGCCCAGACATGCCTAGCGCCGCCCAGACCCGCCTAGCGCCCAGAACCACCAAACGCCGTCCAGACCCGCTCGTGCCGCCTAGGCCGATTTTTCGTAATGCAGAGCATGGATTGGAAGGAATGGTTTCAACAAGAGGGGATGCGTACAGTTTTGGAATTGTAGTGATGGAAACATTCACAGGAAGGAAGCCAACATATGACATGTTTGTTGGGGAAATGAATTTAAAGCAATGGATTGCAAACTCACTATTACCAGATGCAATGATAGATGAAGTTGTGGATGCCAATTTGCTTGGGATTGGGACAGAGCAGGAAGATGATGATCATGTGAGGTAGAAGAATTGCATATCAGCCATTATTGGATTAGCGCTTGCTTGCTGTGCAAAATCACCAAAACTGAGCAGTTGAAGCTTTTTGCAAAGAACAGTGAGTACGGATGAGTATGCCCCAAAAACGGAAATAAGAAACCTTTTGCAAAGAACAAGGCTTTTCTTTGTTTTTGGGAAGTAAAGAAGACGGCTTTCCAAGTTGGGTTCTGTTCCTTTGAAAGTCCGTTTAAAAAAGGAAGAGAGTTGCATCACTCTTCAGTCTCATCCAATTATTCAATTTTACTGTCACACTAGGTGGGTCATTTTTTTATTTATAAATGGTATAGCCGCGCGGCTATACTATTTTTAAATATAACATTATGCCCACATGTAAACACATTTCTTTTTAATAAAAATTTGAAAGAGTATAGCCGTGCGGCTGTACTCTTTTTTTTTAAAAAAAAAAACAAATTTCTTGAAAATGCGAAAAAGGACCCTCATAGAGTAGTTGCATTGGTTTCTACCTTATGGATATTAATTTGCATCATATCCAAAGTAGATATTAATATTCCACTATTTGATATTTTAATACAATTTTTATACCATATGTAAGAACCCAAAACAAAATAACTAAAAAGAAAGAAAATATCTAAAGAGTAAGGAAAATATCTTTTAGCAAAAAGACCAATTTGCCCTCGCATATTTTAATGGGGAAAATTTGACTTTTTAATCGAGAAAGAATTTGGGAATTCCGCTTGCGCCATTGCGTAGAGCGCGGCGAAATGAGTTCGTAGACACGGAGTAGACCCGAATCGGAGCTGTAACGAAGAAGTTATGGTCTAAAAACCGTGAAGGGCAAAATGGTAATTTGGTCAAAAGTCAGATTTTTATAGCTCTCTCTTCTCCCCCGTCAGTTTTCTCTCTCTCCTCTCTCTCTCCTTCCGCGCGATTTGGGTCGTGCGACCCTTCGCCTTCCAAGCGACGGCCCGGCCACCACAGGCCGAGCCGATCTCCGTCGTGGATACCATCGGGTCCGCCTCCGTGTCGCCGTCGCAACCTGACCAACCTCCACCCAATGGGCCGCCCTGAGCTGGCCGGAAAATCGTATTTTCCGACGGAGGTTCGTCCGAAGCTACCCAAACTTCCAGCTCAAAATTCTCCTTCGTTTCTCCACCAAATCGATCGAGTAAGGTATGGTTTCTCAGCTATTTTTCGTGTTCTAGCTGATGGGCATATGGGTCTCGATCGATTTTAGCTCTAAGGGGTTCGATTTTCGAATTGAAATCTGGCCGGAACTTCGGCCGCTCGAAACTACCATTTCCGGTCACTTTTTGGTGGTTGTCCAAGAACAAAAGTGACTCCAAATGGGGTGTTTTACCTAGGGTAGGAGTTTGGAGTCTTGATTCCGAGATTTTTCGGCCACCCGAAATCGCTTTGGACACCCAAAGCTGCCCGCGCGTGCTGGAGGGCGTGGGCGAGGGTAGTGATGTAATTCTATGAAGTTTTGTGACCCTCGTGTCGTCATGAGCGTGTGGGATTTCGCGGATCTCCATTCGGAGTCCGTTTGAACCCCGAACGGATTTTCCATATCGCGCGATCCGTGGGTGCAGTGTCGTTAAATCGTCGGATCGCGCTGAATCTCGGATATGTCGGTCTACACGATATCCGGATCGTGTAGGATTCGACGGATTACGAACCGGAGTCCCGGATACTCCGGAATCGCGAACCCTGGGGCTAGGGTTTGGATTTTAAGCGATAACGCAATTTTGGCTAATCCGACCGTCCGTTTCGGACCAAACTCGCAGAACATGGTTGCTCCTCTGTAAGGAACCTTCAGGGGAGCCCAGATTGGCCATCGGAGATCGTGGACCCACGGGGTCCCGGATCGGCCGATCTGGCAGTTTATCGCTTAGTAAGGTTTCGGGTCTCTTAAGACCGTTCTAACTATCTAAAAAGCTAATGTGGGCTCAGGAGTAACTTGGTTTTGAGTGCACGTATTTCTAGGAGCCGGGGGCAGGGTGTTTAATTTAATTCTTTTATTCAGCAGTTTATTGATTTATTATTCATGGATAATCAGGCATCAGAGGTCCAGTCGACCTGCAGGAGGAACCTTTGAAGGGTCAAATTAGCTCGGACCATCTGTGAGTGGACTTTCTTCCATAAATGTTTTATATAAATAAGTTATATAAATGAGTTATACAAATGAATTTATACAAAGGATTTTTATCTTGATTTTATATAAACAAGTTTTTATAAATAAGTTTATATAAGTGAATTTCATTATTTGATCTTGAATAAGTATTTTGCAAGTCTTTGAGCATGTTTTATACTATTAAATATTTTGAGTATCTATATGATGAAGGTTATATTTAGTAGCATACCTTGAGTTTTTATGTAACAGAATAGCAACAGCATTGAGGATACAGTTAATTATTCAGATTTCAGAAAGTTATCAGATTTCCTAATTAAACCAACGTGTACCCATTTATCTTTGGTGATTACCCATAGTCGGACCGATGTCTACGGACATCCAGTCTGATTTCAGTTACGTCAGTGCACTTGACTTTGCCTCACGAGTTTCGGGGACGTTCGGACCGTGAGTGCCAGGATTTGCGGCTCGGCAGACTTGGTGTCCCGAGACTTGCCAGGATTGCGGCTCGGCTGACTCTGTGTCCCCGAGACCTGCCAGGATTGCGGATCAGGCTGACTACGGTCCCCTGCATCTTGCCAGAGCGACTCGAGCTGACTTGGTGTCCTCGAGAAATCTGCCGGTAGATCAGGCTGATCATAGTCCCCTGATTCTGCCAGTTTGCGGCTCGGGTAGACTGCGTGGCGCCCGAGACCTGCCAGGGGAATTGACGGATATGACAAGGGTACAAAAAGGTGGTATTTTCCAAGGATTTTAAGCTCTTTTATTCAATTATGGTTTTCAGCTATTTCAAACCAGTTTCTTTGATATTTGCGCATTTTATATCTTCATATAATTGTTCAGTTTTACGAAGCTACATGCATACGATTATATATATATATATTCGGATGAATACCTTATATTAAACACAGGTGAACTTTAGCCTTACTTATCAAGTTATTTTTACTATGGGGGTTATTATGATTTTTAACTGTTTTCATAAATCTTATGTTTGGTCCACTCACATTTTCAACTTGTTTTTCGCCCCCAGGCCGTAGAAGTACGCGGGATCCACCACCGGGCCAATTATAGTTTCCGCGCCAAGGTAAAGTTTTGCAGAAAATCCTTGCAACCTTGAAAACCCTAGAAAATGCTCTGATATCATGTTGAACATAAGGAACCGAGGTTGGAATCTGTTTGTTGACTTAGTCTGGCTGTTGGTAGGGTTTCTGAGATTGTTTGACAGGTGAAACGTTTTGGGAATGGTCAAAATACAGGGGAGACTCTGCCGAATTTTCGGCAGAAGTCTACAGAAATTTTAAAAAGAATTTGAGACAAGAAGGGTAAAAAGGTCATTTGTGCCCGACATTGCCAGGTGTCGGACACGCACAGGACTTGGCTCGAATTCCAAAGTGAAAATTGGGTCGGGTCCTGTCACCATATGTTATTCTTACTCAATATCACGTGAGAATTATTGGTATAATACGTGAATTTTTGTGTGTTACATAAAACTTTGTAAAAAATACAAGTATAAAATATTAGAAATACTTACGTATATGTACAATACGACTATTGTGTGTTTGCTTTTTAAAGAAAACATGAGACGTGTATAGAACACGAATGTACTGTCGAAAAATACGTACCTAAATATGTGTATGTGTGTGTGTGTGTCTATATATGAATACGTATGGAAAAGATTATAGCCGCTTGTCTATACTATTTATTAAATTGAATTGTTTTTTGAAAAAAAAAAAAAAAGTAACACCTCCCGCCTCTACTATATTTTTGTTTTATACCCCAAAAAAAAAAAAAGTATAGCGGCTATACTATTTTAAACATAAAAATCCCCCAACCAATAGGGGTTCACTTGTCCACACATGTCTTCAAAAAAAAAAAAAAAATCAAAACTGAGTTTAGCCGCCCGACTATACAAATTTTTATTATAAAAAAGGACCCCAACCATTACGCGCCACGTGTCAACACATAGCTTTCTTAAAAAAATTCAAAACTGAGTATAGCCGCTCGGCTACACAATTTTTAAATATAAAAAAAATACCCCTCTGCGTATAGTCGTGCGGCTATACTATTTTTAAATCAAAAAAAGCTCCCCAACCAACAGGGGCCACGTGTCAACACATGCCTTTTAAAAAAAATTCAAAACTGAGTATAGCCGTGTGGATACACTATTTGTATATATTTAAAAAAAAAAAACCTCTGAGTATAGCCGTGCGGCTATCCTATTTTTCAATATAAAAAAATTCCTCCAACCAATAGGGACCACGTGTAAACACATGCCCTTTAAAAAAAAAAAATTCAAAACTGAGTGTAGCCGCGCGGCTATACCTATTTTCAATATAAAAAAGGCCCCCAACCATTACGCGCCACGTGTCAACAGATAGCTATTTCTAAAAATTCAAAACTGAGTATAGCCGTGCGGCTATACTATTTGTATATATTAAAAAAACCCCTTTGAGTAGAGCCGTGCGGCTATACTATTTTTATATAAAAAAAGTCCCCCAACCAGTAGGGACCACGTGTCTACACATGTCTATTAAAAAAAAATTCAAAACTGAGTGTAGCCGCGCGGCTATACTAATTTTTAATATCAAAAAGGCCCCCAACCATTAAGAGCCACATGTCAACACGTAGCTTTCTTAAAAAAATTCAAAACTGAGAATAGCCGTGCGGCTATACTATTTTTAAATTAAAAAAAGGCTTCCCAACCATTACGCCCCACGTGTCAAAACATAGCTTTCTTCAAAAAAAATTCAAAACTGAGTATAGCCGTTCGGCTATACTATTTTTAAATATAAAAAAATGCCCCTCTGAGTATAGCCCCGCGGCTATACTGTTTTTCAATTAAAAAAAGTCCCCCAACCAATAGGGACCATGTGTCAACACATGCCTCTCGGCTGTACTATTTTTAAATATAAAAAAAAAATACCCCCAGCCATTATCCCCACGTGTAAACACATTTCTTTTTAATAAAAATTTCAAAGAGTATAGCCGTGCGGCTGTGCTCTTTTAAATTTTTTTTTTCTTGAAAATGCAAAAAAGGACCCTCGTAGAGTAGTTGCATTGGTTTGTACCTTATGGATATTAATTTGCAACATATCCAAAATAGATATTAATATTCCACTGTTTGATATTTTAATATAATTTTTATACCATATGTTATTCTTATTCAATAACACGTGAGAATTATTGGTATAATACGTGAATTTGTGTGTGTTACTGAAAACTTTGTAAAAAAATACAAGTATAAAATATTAGAAATACTTACGTATATGTACAATACGACTATTGTGTGTTTGCTTTTTAAAGAAAATGTGAGACGTGTATAGAACACGAATGTATTGTTGAAAAATACGTACCTAGATATGTGTGTGTGTGTGTGTGTCTATATATGAATACCTATGTAAAAGACTATAGCCGCTCGTCTATTCTATTTATTAAATTCAATTGTTTTTTGAAAAAAAAAAAGAGTAACGCCTCCCGCCTCTACTATATTTTTGTTTTACACCCCAAAAAAAAAAAAAAAAAAAGTATAGCCGTCCGGCTATACTATTTTTAAACATAAAAAAAGTCCCCTAACCAATAGGGGCCACGTGTCTACACATGTCTTTTAAAAAAATTCAAAACTGAGTGTAGCCGCCCGGCTATACTAATTTTTAATATAAAAAAGGCCCCCAACCATTACGCGCCACATGTCAACACATAGCTTTCTTTAAAAAAAATTCAAAACTGCGTATAGCCGTTCGGCTACTATTTTTAAATATAAAAAAAGACCCCAGCCATTATCCCCACGTGTCAACACATATCTTTCTTTAAATAAAATTCAAAATTGAGTATAGCCGTGCGGCTATACTATTTTGGAATATAAGAAAAACCCCAGCCATTATGCCCACGTGTAAAGACATTTCTTTTTAATAAAAATTCCAAAGAGTATAGCCGTGCGGTTGTACTCTTTTTTTTAAAAAGAAATTTCTTGAAAATGCAAAAAAGGACCCTCGTAGAGTACTTGCATTGGTTTTCACCTTATGGATATTGATTTGCATCATATCCAAAGTAAATATTAATATTCCACTATTTGATATTTTAATATAATTTTTATATCATAATTTATTTATTTATTGAGGGGAAGCTGCAGATTTAGGTATTTATAGTTTTAGAATACTCGAATTAACCAGTAGAATTTGTTATAGTAGCATACTAAAGATAATTTTTTATCTTCAAGGGTTTTTCCATTATCGATGGCATTTGGTGCGACAATTGGGCTTATTTGGGTTTTTCCACGATCAAGAAGTACATAAGTTGTGAACCTTATTTGGTGGTAGAGATGATAATGACGACATAGAGTTCCTAGTGTTGGCTAGTCATGGAATATGGAAGGGGATGTCCAACCAACAAGTTGTGAATTCTACTAGAAGCATAAAGAATACCGATAAAGCAGCAAAACACCTCACTAAACAGGCATTAAATGTTGGGACCTATTGTTGTTACTTTGATATTTCTTGTTTAGTTGTAAGATTTTGGTGATTTTTTAATGCGAGATTTTTATCATATATCGTATGATGTATGATGTCATGCTTATTTATGATATTTTTATTCTCTCCAATTTGTAATTAATTTAACCTCGAAAAAGATATAAGCTTCAAAAAGATACCAATAAGCCTCTTTGTTGTCCGATTTAAAACATCTTAATTAATTAAGAATAAACGCTTAACTAAACAAAGAGTTTTTGTAATTCCCTGAAATGGTTGTTTTCAATTTGCTTTGGAGAGATAATGAAGATGAGGGAATATGAAGGAGAATGAAGGGACATGATGATCAACTTCTACAATCACTGCGCATGCTACAGGAAGCACGCTTTCACCATTTATCACCACAAACTATTCTCACCCATGCAATCCTCTCCATGAAAACGATTGCCATAATGAAAATCTTAGTTGTGGTGGCGAAGGAATAAGTTGGGCTAGATTCATAAAATAAAAATATAGTTTTACACATCATGTAATCCGAATGTGCAACCAAACGCATTTGGCTTGGTCTTCCCCCAAGGCAACACAACATTGGCGCAACATTCCTTTTCATCTCTTCTTTGTTTTGGCTTATATGGAGAGAAGTGGTTTTGTCGGGTCTTTGGTAGGAGACTGTGGACTGAAGCTCGAGGGTCTTTAGCTACAACAAAGTTCTTAGCAGTGCGTCCTATATATTTGGAATGAAGCATTTCATTTGTGTGTTTTTGTTTTTGCCTGGTTTGCTTTCCGATTAGGGTGATTAGTCCAACTTCATTTGGGTCGTATACTACTTATCATTAACCGAGAAATTATTGTATATAATAGTAAAATCAATACGAATAATTGTACACATGTTTTTTTTTTCAGAAATCTTGTGGGTACGAGAAAATTTTTATCGATAAAAGGGGCTTACAATCTGTTGACGAAGAGTCCTAAATAATTAAACTAATGAAATTGGTTGAGGTTAGAGTAACAAGAATCTAAACCAATAGGATTTGATTAGTTGGGGTTTGTTCACCTGCCAAAGACTTTTGATTCCCTCTCCACCAAAATAATAAAAGACTTTGATTAATCCCAAATATCATAAGAACACCTTTGTAAGCCATAGGTACATAACAATGGCCGTCGTTCAAATATTTTGTCTGAGTCTTAATTATCATGTACACGACGGCCATTGATTTCTTTAATTTGCTTACTTCCTTCCTATTATTCTAATTCCGAAGAATTAGGGTCAACTGAAGACCCTTCTTTCACAACAGGTCACAGACTCAACAACATATACAGAAAAGTTGGCCTCCTTAATATTCAGAACCAAAAAAAAAAAAAAAAGATTGCCTAAATATCAAGCCTGTGACTACACGTCGTTTTCTGAAGCATTTAATTTGGCCTGCAACTAGGGCTGCCCTATTAATTTACATTGTGACCACTTGCAGTGCAATAAATAATTATGTGGGCTAGCTATACAGTCGGGTGTCGTATGATTGAGCTTATGTAGCCGGCAATATAGAACTTTCTTTCTTTCTCTAGCGTTACCTGATGCTGAAGAACAAATTAAACAAAGTTTCTTACATGTGAAAACCGAATTTGTGAAAACAAATAAATAAGAAAACCATGCGTGTTGCTCTAATCTATTGAATATTCAACACTTTGAATGTAATTTCAATTTGGAAATATTGTCCAAGATATCATCTATATTTCTAGTAAAATCGTTTGCTCAATATTTTAATTAATTAACCAGTTTTTATGTCTTGGGCATCATTTACGAAACTTCAGACTATGACACTTAGTTTGCACAAACAACATCACAGTTGCGATTGAGAGAGTATACGAGTGTTGAAGAACATAAAATCGTACATCAGAAATTTGTTCAAGTAAAATATAACATATAATAAATCGTTGCATTACTAATAGTATCGAGACCTTTTATATAAAAGTTCACACCTGTGGTATATGAGAGTGGTTAAGTTGAGGATAATATCGATATTGCTAGTAATGGGCCGCGAATCCATGCTTATGAAATATTATCAATGAGATGAGAGAATCGAACTTTCCTTATATGGATATGGAGTAAATGCTCCTCTACTAAAACTATATAATCATATATAATATGAAGATAACATACCAAGAAGAAATGACTTTTCTTCCTGAATACGATGAAATTATGAATTCTTTTTAGTACTTTAGTTACCAAAGGTATGATAGTTGTTTATGTAGAGGACCAGACTAAGACTAGTTAAAGTAGATTGTCCAACTTGGAATATTTTTTAGTGTAGCAGCCACATTGACATATGGTATTTAATACATGTGTTATAAAATGGGTGAACAATGTAAGTTGATTGATAACACAACGTGTCGATGTGTGACTGTCACTTCTCCAAATTGAAATCTAAAAAGACTTCTCTTTGGATAATTAATTTCCTTTCTTAATTGCATTCCTTGATTAGGTCGACTAATAAGACTCCAAATCCAAATCTAAATGTACTGGTTCCATACTCTTATATATGCACGTGATACTTTAGCTCAATAAATAAATAAATAAAGCGGTAAAAAATCTTGTCAGAGAAAAATGAGAGTTGACACAATCTTGATCTTAACATTTGGATGTACTTAACAATATTACTATGGGTTTTCACTGAGACATGCATTGACAAATTGCAAGAAAGAGAAAGAAAAGTGTGTTTAGCACTAATTAGATTATTAAAGAGGTGGTTAAGGCCGCTTCATCAACTCTGGAACTGGGAGGAGGTTGATGAGCAGACTGTTTTAGTACATTCTTAGGAAAATGATATGTGCGTTAGTCTGATTTACGTTGGCTAGAAAACCTAATCAAGGTGATGTGAATATTCAACTAATTTTCTTAGGTAATAACTTTAGTATCTATACGTGCAAAAAAAAAAAAAAAAAAATTACATGTAAGAAACTAAAAATAGCGCCAAGAAACCTCGGTATTAATATTTACGTTCTAATAATTACTTTGCGGCTTTCTTATAAACACATTTTCAGAGTGTCAATAACAGTTCTCTAGATTAACTATTTGTGGATCATAGCTATACACATAGGACACAGAATAACGTGACAATGGGCCGAACTATTGTTAAGTTTCTTAATTATGTTATAGATTCCTTAAATTTTTCCTAATTTTATATGCCCATTTCCCCTTATTATAAAAAAGGTCCCTAATTTTATACCAAATCTTCAATCATCGTTTCTTTCTACATTTTCATGCATCACATGTATTAATTCTTTTTCCAATTTGTCTCATACGTGCTTCTCCATGTTGCTTAAATTAATCATGTAAGCTAGGAACATTATTGTTGGTTAGCAAAGTGGATGATAACAACTCAAAGCAAGCAGCTATATACCATATGGCTTACATTAGCTAGGGACCCAGAGAGATTAATGCCTTGGTTTTCCAAGTCAATTAACCAAACGAATGAAACATGGACTTGGTCCAAAGTCAAGAGAATAACAAAAGGGATAAGGGCAAACTTAATAATATGATAATAAAGTCCAGCAGCTTTAACGTTGATCCAATCTTAAAAACAGCATGTCATGACCCAACAACAGTGAAATGTACCTAATTATATAATTGATAAACTATGGCCGCCAACATGTAGTTTGAATAATAAGGTTGCTCCACCATATGAACACTTCTGTCCTATCTGTTTTCCAATGGATGAGCAATGATTAATACCCAAATATAAATTAGTATCAGGTCAAAAAACTTGTACTGAATTCTATGATAAATTAGTGCCAGAATTTATCTAATGAGTCATTGCATAGAGGTCTATAAATAGACTATATAGTACTAATTAATGTGAGTGGTTAGTGGTTATACTTCTTGTGAGAAATTAAGGGAGGAGGAGCTAGAAGAGCTAGCTGGTGGTAAGAAATAACAAAATGTCTGAAGTAATTGAAGAGATAGCCCCCGCCCCAATAACACCGCGCCCGGCGGCCACCATAGAAGATCCTCCGACGTCTATGTCACGGGCCGCGTCTGTGGCTCGGGTGCCACCTCTCCAGATCCCGGCTCCAACCACAGCTGTCAATGGTGATGGTGGTGGTGGTGGTGGTGACCAGATAACACTAAAAACCCCAAAAGCTTTGACCCCAAAATCTCGTACCCCACGGTTCATGACTCCAATAGGGAGCCCTGTTAGGAGGGCTCTCAAACTCACAAGGCTTGACCCTCAAGATGCTTGGCTTCCAATCACTGAGTCTAGAAATGGCAACGCTTACTATGCTGCCTTCCATACTCTTTGTTCTGGTATTGGAATTCAAGCCCTTATTCTTCCTGTTGCCTTCATCACACTTGGGTGGTAAGTCACCATTAATATGTTAATAATTTAAAAAATCTTTTTAAGTTATTTTTCAGTATCTTTAATTATATGGTGCTTTTTGTTAATTCGTTTTGATTACTGCAGGACATGGGGTATTATATGCATGACTTTGGCATTCATATGGCAACTTTACACTTTATACTTGCTGGTCCAGCTTCATGAATCTGCTGAAACAGGCCTACGATATTGCAGATACATTCAACTTTGCAATGCAAGTTTTGGTAAGACTTACCATTTTTCATATGTTTAAGCTAAAATACCCGAAAGCCCTGTTTGGAAGTGATTATGCAAAAACGCTTTTACTTACCTGGCAGTGGTTTTTCAAAAAGTTTCCAAACTAGAAATTCTTCTCCAGAAAGTGCTTGTGTAACTTCCAAAAACACTTTTTGTCTATTCATGTCAAACGCATCTCAAAAGGTTTTTAATATTTTCCGAAACACTCCCAAACATGCATTTAACTAAAAAAAAATGGATGAAATAGGAGACAATTTGGAAGCAATTTCTACTAAACCAAGCAATCTTTTCTTTAATTTGCTTAGGTGAGAAGCTAGCACAGTTCTTAGCCTTGTTCCCAATCCTGTACCTGTCGGGCGGCACGTGTGTAGCTCTGATCGTCCTTGGAGGGTCAACAGCAAAGATGTTCTTCCAAATTGTGTGTGGACCAACATGCACTGTAAAGTCCCTAACACCAGCAGAGTGGTACTTGGTGTTTACAGTCGTTGCTTCGATTCTTTCTCAGCTGCCCAACTTGAACTCCATTGCTGGAGTGTCTCTTGTTGGTGCCATTTCTGCTATTGGGTACTCCACATTGATCTGGGTTGTGTCTCTGGACAAGGGCAAGCTTCCCAATGTGTCTTATGACCCCGTGAAAGCCGACAAACAATACATCCATTTTTTTGATGTTCTTAATGCCCTTGGAATGATTGCCTTTGCATTCAGAGGCCACAATCTTATACTTGAGATCCAGGTATGTTCATTAATCTCACAATTTCAATTGTATAGTTGTTCAATTAATTAACAACCCTTTCTCTTCCTTAATAACAGAAAATTATTTTAGAATCCCGACTCTTTGTTTTTTTAAATGAGAAACAGGATTTGTCGATGATAATTTGGTCTAGTGGCACATGGTTCCGAGTTCAAATTGAATAAAAGTTATATATAAAAAATTTGAGAGAGTGAAGACAAAATATTGAAGTTCATAGCATCTTATTCCCTTGATTCTATTTATTAGAAAATTAGCATATATTGGCCTTAATGTCAAACAAGTGGATATTTTTAAATTCTTTTCATCCAAATCTTGTTATTTAGTGTACCCATGTGAACGAATTATTTTAAAGTAAGGTCTTCGTCTGCATGACAGATGAAACTTCAACTTGTGTTGAATATAGTTTTTAAGCAAATCAAATCGAGTGCGCCAAATTATTAAAAAATAAAAATAAAATAGTTGTCTTTACTGATGATCATATATGATATGTTGACTTTAACCAAATGATGTTGAAGCTGCAACTACAATAGAAAGCAACTTCAATACAAAGCTTTCTGACTAATTTTGTATATTTTCCACTAATTGAGGTTTTCCCTTAATTACAGGCCACAATGCCGTCCAGTGAAAAACATCCATCACGCGTGCCTATGTGGAGGGGTGTCCAAATTTCCTACACACTCATAGCATTGTGCATTTTCCCCCTTGCAATTGTAGGCTATTGGGCATACGGTCAAAAGGTATACCATATCTTAAACCAATTTTATATTGTCAGATTATTAATTCAGATTATTTTTAAATGTTTGAACGTGGTCCGAATTAGCATTCTGATAATATAATATTTTAGATATTTAATAAAAGAACATTTAATTGTGAAAACATTAATATGTTTTCTCATTCGTAGATACCGGCACAAGGAGGCATGTTTGCGGCCTTGTTCGGCTTCCATGCCCGCGACACGTCCCAATTCATCTTAGGGCTAGCAAGTTTGTTTGTCATAATCAATGCATTGAGCTCCTTCCAAATCTATGGCATGCCGATGTTCGACGAGATGGAATCACATTACACCAGGAGGTTCAAGAAGCCAGCTCCATGGTGGCTGAGGGCCATTGTGAGATGCATGTTTACTTATGGATGCTACTTCATGGCTGTGGCCATCCCCTTCCTGGGAAGCGTGGCTGGTTTGCTAGGAGGGATTTCATTGCCTGTGACATTGGCCTATCCGTGTTTCATGTGGATCAAGATGAAGAAGCCTAAGAAGTACGGCATAAGTTGGGGGGTTAACTGGGTGCTTGGGGTTGTGGGGATGATTTTAAGTGTTATGTTGATTGCGGCTGGTCTTTATGTTGTGATTGATACTGGTATTAAGGTGAGCTTCTTCAAGCCTCAGTGATTGAAAATCAATGTCAAATAGATGATATATTTGTTGCGTCCAGAATTGTAAACTCTAGCTTTCTGCCCTAGCTATAGCCATATGTAGTTTTGTTTTGGTTTTTTGATGTTTAAAGAAAGTGATTGATATTTGTAGTGAAATGTTTCCACATAGTCAAGGAGAATGCACAACATCTATGTCTCAAAAATCTAATTGCAGCTTCTTAATCCTCCCAACAATTTGGTATGTGAAATAATTGGGCAATCTCCACATTATCCACTTCATTCTCCTCCTGGGCCTACATAAGGTTATAAAAACCGAAAAAGGAATGAACATTGGATTTTCTTAAGAGAGAGCCCAAGGCCTAGCAGGCAAAACAAACAAGAATAGCCAGGGACAAAGCTCAATAGATGAAAAGGTTATTGACTAGAATACGATTACGTGGTATAACAAATCCGCCTTAGAGCTAAAACTGTATATTTAACCATTAATAGCAATAACATTTCTCAATGGTAGCTCGCGTGGGAAACTAACTATATGCTTGTCACTAGCATTTGCATGGCAGCTCTACACCATATGGCTACTCGTACGACTAGGAATCTGATGACTCTAGGGCTCCTTAAAGCAAAGAAAACTTAAGAGTTTCTGTTCGCATGATTTTATCTCTACACGAATATCATAAATTGAAAGGCACAACATTTGCTAGGTTATAGTATTTTACATCTTAAGAGGGGTATAATTCTCATAATAGGCTTTGTTATTTCATTATAAAGATCAAATTGTAAGTGCGTAAATTAAAAAGCCCACTAAGCTAATTGACAAATAATGGGTGTGATCCATTTACTGGTACAGAGTCTTATTGTGGCCCAATTTCCCAACTTATAACAACAAGATTTTTTTGGTTTGACAATTACTACAACAACATGATGATCTTGTTGCTTTAGGTGGAAGGTAAGATTAATTTATAATTTTTTCGACTTTCGTTTGTAGAAACAAAAAATAATTCAATGATTTGAGAGTAACAGATGCAAAGGAAACATGTTTTCAGAGGAGCAGATGCGAGGGAGCAGTAAGAGCTTAAGTGCAACGTGAGTGCGAGAGAAGTGAGAGAGTTCACAAGTGCATCAAATTATTGAGCAAAGGGTGTGAGAGAAACAGGTTGTGATGAGGGGTGTTCTAAAGGGGTTTAATTGGTAAATCAAACTTGTAATCTATCTTCATTAGTGAAATTTCTTAGGATAATCACCAAAGAGGATGACAATTTTGTAAATAATGGAAGTGACAGAATTACTTTAATATGACATGGTCGTTACATTTAATACATACGTCTAGTTTTTTATTTTTTTATTTTTATAAATTTAATTTTTTATCCAAGTGATATTTTAATAAAATCTAATCTAAATACTTGGAGAGGGATTTGAATTCTGGAGATGAGTAATGAGCGAAGAACTCATCAGTTTTAGCCAATTAAACTAAACCCATGTCTGTCAATGCGTCCAATTTTTAAACTTTCCTGTTATCTGTATACGTTGATGATTTTGTGTGCATATATAGTCAAGTCTGAACTAGTACAATTGTGTTGCCTATGGGGTCAAAAGAAGATGGTCATTGCTCACATCTCATTTTTTAAATAAAAAAAATAGGATGCATTTTTATTTTATTATCCTCAGTTTCTGATGTGGCTGATGAGTTGGCTATGCCACATAATTAAATGACCTTTTGTTTTATTTATTTTTTTTCTCTTCACTTTACAGAAACCTAAGCGGTGTAGGAAAAATTAAAGCTCATTTAATATGGTACAAATTAAAAAATAAAAAATTATAGCTAACTCATCAGCCACATCAGTTGGTACACAAATATGGTACAACTAGATGGTCTCCCTAGCATTACCCATTTATTTATTACTACTATATATTCAGAAAAGTATGAAATATGTCTGTTGTATGGCAAAGATGCTGACTATGTGGACACAAAGTTTTGATTTTGTGGGATAAAGTAGAGGGCTTTGTAGATCAAGCTGATTTTTTATTTATTTATTTTTTTTATAATTATTATTTTTGTTTAGTTTGGTTTGGGCACTCTCCAAACTGGTAAGCAATGTAAATTATGTAAATTTGGTTTGAGCAGTTTTTCGACCACCCATATCTCAAAAATTTAGACAGCGCATCTCATTCCGATTGTTCCACTTAGATCATTGCAAATTTAAATAAATAAAGGTGGTAAGTCGAAACTTCTTTCCTCAATTAACATAGAAATAAATTACCAAAACTAAAATAAGCACTTTGTCCACAACCTGGACCAACCTTAGTTGTCTTAGAGAATAGGCAGTGTATTTTTTATTTTGTTCGGATTCGAGTTTTATTAAATAGAAAGTCAAAGTAAGATTACATTAAAATGAATTCAAATAATTAAGTTAACACAAAATGTAATATAAACAAACATAGAACTCACTACATATAAAAGATAAAACTAACAAAATGCGCATAAAGCACACATAACGGCATTAAGAGCCACATAATGGCAAAAAGCCCACAAAACACAACACAACATTAGGAAACCCTAACACCAATAACAGTTATGTGCCGCACAGTTCAATAGCCACAAGCTGCGCCACCAAAGCAAGCCGACAACTGTTGAACCCAAATAATAATAATAATAATAATAATAATAATAAAGCCAACAAGGCTTGGGGAACATGGCGGATGCATAGCCATGCTGAAGAAATATGACAGAGGCAATCAAGGCTCCTCTCTTGAGGTCCTCCGTTTTTGGGTGGCAACCCTTTAATCAATCAAATAGATGGCAATCCTTGGCAACCCCTGAATCAAAATTTCTTGGATGTTCAAATATGGGTTTTCACCCTCAACACAAATATGGGTTTTCACCCTCAAAACAAGTTTGGGTTTTGCACCCTAGAAACAAAGCTTGGGTATTTCACCCTGAAAACAAATAAGGGTTTTCACCCTCAAAACAAAGTGTGCATTTTTGCTCACCACTTTAACCCTTAGGTGTACCCTCACAACTCCTCTCAAAAGTTGACACATGTCCATGGATTTAACTATTGTTAATTTTTTATTTTTTATTTATTTGATAACATTATTATGAGAGAGAAACAGTACTTCAATAAGATTTTTCCTGATTTACCCTTATTCTAACCTAGCAAACTTTCCACTTTTCTAAATTAATTAACAACAACCCAAATAAATAATTGGCACTTTCCACTTTTCGATGAGATGAAATTCAAATCTCTCAAATACAAATTCTCAATTAGTGGGCCACACTTACCCATTAATTTCCAATTTTTCTCATGGGTCATCTACCCATGAAAATTCCAATGGGATTAAATTCAAATCTCTTAAACACAAATTCTTAATTAGTGGGCACACTTACCCATTAATTTCCAATTTTTCTCATAGGTCATCTACCTATGAAAATCTCCAAATTATCCCAAAGACACAAATTCTTAATTAGTGGGCCACACTTACTCATTAATTCCCAAATCAATTTGGAACTACGTCGGTTTGATCCCGTCAAGGCTACGTAGGCAGTCTAGCATCCCACTAGACGCAACCGCAATCAAATTTGAATCCTTGGTTTATTCTAACCAAATTGGCCATAAACTTTTCCAAGTGCAAATGTCAATTTTAGAAAATTAGTGGCTTAATTGAAATTTCTCACTATTTTTCTTGGGCATTGACAATAGGAAAAATGGTACAAAACCATCCAACTTTTTCCATTGGTCATCTACCCATGCAAATTTCAATGAGATGAAATTCAAATCTCTCAAATACAAATTCTCAATTAGTGAGCCACACTTACCCATTAATTTCCAAATCATTTTGGAACTACGCTGGTTTGATCCCATCAAGGGTACGTAGGCAGTCTAGAATCTCAATAGACGCAACCGCAACCAAATTCCCATCAATTACCTTTACACAAATCAATTCCGAACTACGTTGGTTTGGTTCCTTTGAAAGGGTACATAGGCAATTTAGAGATTCAATCTAGATGCAACCATCCCAAACACATTTCCATATCGAATCTTTGGTTTATTCAGCTAAATTTACTCAAACACTCCTCAATCAAACTCATTCAAATTCCTCCCTTTGCAATGAGTCATCTATTCATTGCGAATCTTTGAACTACGAGTGGCTTGATTCCCGCGAGGGATATGTAGGCATCATGAGGGTGGACTTGGGAATAGCCGCAAAACTACACACACGTTATGTTTCTTTATGATGGAATCAAAGGGTTTTCCTTTGTAGCAAGGGATTGTAATTAAGAGACTTGCGTTTCGAATGGGTCGAACCTAAAATAATAAAACCCTATTAATTAATTAGTGGTGATAAAATTATGTTGGAAAATTCATATTTTCCTTCAACAACAACCACCAAAGAGAAACCAACAACCAACAGAAAATGGTGATGAACATGCACCCAAGCTACACCAATAGCCCAGTGTATTTAGCTAACCAAAAAAAAATTTCAATAGACCTTACAAAAGCCCAATACACAATGCATCGGCCTTTCAAACAAAGAATAAAATAATAAAATTCAAAGAATTCAGAAGCAAAAGTTTGTGCTGCCACTCCCATTATCCCATATGCCCTTTTCTTTCTTTCGGTATGTGAATGACTTCTCTTTTTCCATCTCTGATTATTCCCTGCGTCTTGTCAGTGCTTTTCTTAGTCAAGATCAAGAAAAGTTGTGGATGGCTTGAAAGTTTGAATGCTTCGACAATTCCTCTCTGCTTCTACTTTTTCCTTTTTTCCTTTTCGTAATTTCCAATGTTTTTCCGTTCTGCTTTTAGTACAATTGCTAAAATATAATATAGCTATGAGCTCTACCACTGTTTTCTAGATCTCATCTCATCCTTGAATTGATCCTCAGGTGCAAAGTTTTCTAAATTTCTTAATATTTGCTGATAAGGCGATTAATATCTCGGCAGCTTCTTTCTTGATCTGGAGGATACTGTCTCTAACTTTTTAGCGCGTTTTCTCTCATGAACATACTCTATTTGTTTAACTCATTAAAAAGGAAACTCAATAAAAGACCAATGATTATTTTTAAAAATTAGTTTAATAAGTTAACGTAGTTACATAGGTTAACCTAGCAGCATACACCTAAACCTAGCGGCATATAAGAATCATGCTCTACTTGAAAAAAAAAAAAAAAAAAAAAAACAAGCAGTTTATTAAATATCTACGGAGGAAGAACAAGAAGGTAAAATCCACAAGACTATTACTTATATTTTCTATTGAAAAAGATATGGTTGAAAAAGTGGATTATGTAAAATTAATTGATATTTTGGCATCGAAAAATGCAAAATGAGTGATATTTAAGTGATGTTTTGATGCATTTTATAAAGTTGTTATGTGAATTACATTTTGTTTGTTTATTTTTATGTTACAATTGTGACTTTAAGTTCATATGATTTTTTTTTTCCACTATTAAAAATAAAATTACATAAACATACAGAGAGTAGACTAGTATCTCCAAAACCTTAGTACCGCTGCTGTGTTAAGCCCAATGTTAGAGACGACGGACTTGGTTGAGAGAGAGAAGTTCTTCCATGGGGCAGCCTGGCAGGTCCACCTCACTGTAAATTTATGGCCTCTCTGTTTCCCATTTTCAATTGGTTCTGTGTATTGCATTTTATGAATATGTCTTACCAAAGTGATCGATGGTTTTGTTGATTATTGGGTGATGATGCCCTAATGCAGTTAAGCCCTTGGTTGATTATTTAGTACCAAAACGTACCATTTCGATCTCTTGGACTACAGAAATTTAAGATATTGTGATCACCTATCGTTAAATATTAATTCAATGATTCAAAAAAAGTTTCTTAAAAAAAGTGCAAGAGTGAGTGAACTGTTGAATTTATATCGAAGGGGAAATCAAAACTGACAAAACATAAATGATAAACACAAAAGTTACTCAACTCATTAAAAAAACGAAAAGAAAATACAAAAGTTACTCAACTCATTAAAAATATATATATATATATATATATATTGAAGAAAAAAACCGTAAATCACGCTGCCACTTTCAACAAAAATCCACTGAAATCTACAGATGTACGTAAAGCGTGTAAAGAGAGGGCCATTGCTCTTTGAAATATTTCACTCCCGTTTTCCGTCTCTGATTATTTTTCTACGAAACCCCTGCTTTTTATTTTTCCGTCAAGTCAAGTTAAGTCAGCGTTGTACAATTTCTGCATGTCAAGTCATGTCAAGTCAGCTTTTTACAATTTCTAAAAAACCCTTGCTTTCTATCTTTCTTTCTAAACAACAAATCAATATCTACATCCAATTTGGAGATTTTATTTTTAATCCCTCATTTCTCATTCTGAATATTTACATCCTATTTGGAGCTAGCCCGGATACGTGTTTTGACTTGTAAGTTGCAGGTTTTGGATAAGGATATGAATTCTTCTTCTTCTTCTGTTCCTTTTTCTGCTCCTCTTCAAGAAAAGTACGATGTGTTTCTTAGTTTCAGAGGTGAAGACACACGCGATACTTTTACCAGCCATCTTCACAAGGATTTACTTCGGAAGAACATTGACACCTACATAGATCGCAGGCTCGAGAGAGGAGATGAAATTGCTCCTGCCCTTCTAAAAGCAATCGAGAGATCGAAAATTGCACTAGTCATTTTCTCAGAAGACTATGCTTCTTCCACATGGTGTTTGAAAGAACTTGTGCATATACTTGGATCCAAGAAAAGCCATGGACAGATTGTTATACCCATTTTTTATCGCATAGATCCATCACATGTACGAAAACAGCAGGGAACTTATGCACTTGAAGATCGTCCACTTAAGCGCAGGGATGAGGTGGCCAACTGGAGGGCTGCCTTGGAGGAAGCAGCCAATATGTCTGGGTTTCATTATTCAAGCAAAACAGGGTATACTAAATCTCTAGCTTGTATCAGTTTCTACGTGTTATCATTTGATACATACATACTATTGTTTGTCTTTCATAATGATATTTGCCAAATTGCCAGGAGGACGGAAGCCGATTTTGTTGAGGAAGTTGCCCAAGATGTTTTGACCAAATTGAATCGCGAATCGTCAAATGATTTAAAGGGCCTGTTTGGAATTCAAAGGAAAATTGAGAAAATTGAGTCGTTATTATGCTTGGATTCACCAGGTGTTTGCTGTGTAGGTATTTGGGGCATGGGTGGTATTGGCAAGACCACCCTTGCTGATGCTGTATTTCACAGGCACTCCTCTAAATTTGAAGTTTGTTGTTTTCTTGCAAATGTCAGGGAGAACTCAGAACAAACGAATGGACTACATCAGTTGCGAAATAAACTTGTTGGTGAGATATTAAAGGAAAAAGATGTAAATATCGACACTATACCACCTCATATTCAAGTTAGGCTCGGGCGTCCTATAAGGCGCTCATTGTTCTTGATGATGTGAATGCTCGAAAACAACTAGAATATCTTGTTGGTGATCATGATCGGTTTTGCCAAGGAAGTCGAATCATTATAACTGCTAGAGATAAAGGCCTACTTGAGCAAAAAGTTGACCCTGCGAAGATATTCAGCGTTGAGGGATTAGGTCCCGAAGAAGCTCTTGAGCTCTTTCAGTCGCATGCTTTTGGAAATAAGTCTCCAACAGCAGATTACACTGAGTTGTCAAGAGAGGTGGTGGATTATATTAAGGGCATTCCATTAGCTCTTAAAGTTATGGGGTCTTCATTCCATCGTTGCAAGAGCAAACAAGAGTGGGAAGTTCAATGGAAAAAAGTTAAACGAGTTCCAATTGGAGAAATCCAGAAAGAGTTCCAATCGGAGAAATCCAGAAAGTGTTGAGAGTAAGTTACGATGGATTAGATGACAATGAGAAGGAGATATTTCTTGATATAGCATGTTTTTGTAAAGGCTATTTGAGGAAAAGTGTAGAAAAAATGTTAGATAGTTGTTATTTCTTTTTGGAAGCGGGAATCAATGATCTTATTGATAGGTCTCTCATATCAATTTCACAAGATATGAGGTTTAAAAAATTGAGAGAGGCATCCTCAGGAGGACGGATAGTAGAGATGCAGTCAGTCGAATGGACAGAGATGCATGATTTGGTGCAGGAAATGGGTAGGGCAATTGCTCGAAAACAAGGCAGTAGGTTGTTCAATGCAAATGACGTCTATCAAGCGTTGACAAATAACCAGGTACGTAGTAATATTCACATTTACAATAAACAAGTCAGATTATTCCTACAAATGTAATTTTGTATATTATATTAACATTTATATTTTGCTCTTGATTGTCAGAAAGATGGAGATGTTCAAGCCATATACCTCGACTTGTTTGAGATTGAAAGGCTACACTTGGAGCATGTAAACTTCAGGCCATCTCCATCGCTTCAGGCTGGCCCAGGCAAAAGGCAGGAGCAAGCCCGAGTCCACCTCCAGCGCGACCAACCCAGCCCGGGCAAGCTGCGGGTCCCACGAGCCCGGGCTGGCCCAAGGGCAAATTTCGACTGGGCTCGAGCCCGAGTTGGTGCTGACGTGGTGTTGAGGTCGTCGTGACGTCAGCGCCAACGGTTACATGCCATGTGTCGGCTACGGATGGCTCGGATTGAATTTTTTTCAGAAATCCTACGGTTCTCATTTTTTTGGCCAAAAAAATTTAAAAAAAATCAGAAAAAATTCGAAAAAATTCTGAATTTTTTTTTAAAAAATACCAAAAATGTATGTATTTTTTCCCTATAAATACCTAACCATTTTATCTACTTTCAACACCAAATCTTCATACAATTTCTTCTCCATACAATATTTTCTTCTCTCCACTCACATAATTCATTTTCCACACCAAATCTCCATACAAACTCATCTCCTTCCAATATTTTTTACTCTCTACTCATATTTTCCACTTTCCACACCAATTCCATATAAACTCTTCTCCTTCCAATATTTTTTACTATCCACTCACATTTTTGTACTACTTTCCATTTGTAGAAAATAAACAAATGGCATCTTCTGTTGAAATCGGAGGCTCGTGGTCAACCCAGGAAGATATTGCATTGTGCGAGTCTTGGGTGAACGTTAGTCATGACCCTATCACGGGCAATGAGATGAAGTTCCATCATATGTGGAGCAAAATTCATGGAGAATTTTGTCAAAGATCGGGTTCCATTCGGACCGAAATGGCTTTGTCTAGTAGATGGAAAATTCTAAACAAAGAGTTAGGGAAATGGAGAAATGCATTGACAAAAGCAAAGGAGAACATTCGGAGCGGTGCGAATCTTTCCGATGAGGTAAAATATTTTTAATTGCCATTTTAATCAATTTAATGTAACTTTTTTTTTTATTGCATATTCTATTTATTTTTTGTTGCACAATGTTTATTTTATTTTTGCATTTCCTAATTGGCTTTATTTATTTACATAATCAATTTTATTCTTGCATTTCAAAATAGTTTATAATTTCATGCATAATCTTTATTTTTGTTTTTGCATTTTCAATATTTCTATATTTATTTACATAATCAATTTTATTCTTGCATTTCACAATAGTTTATAATTTCTTGCATTGTATATTTTTTTTAATGCACTTCCAATTATTTATTTTGAATAGATCATACAAGCACAAATGTGGTTCGGTGCCACGGGGCAAGGGAAAAAAAGTTTTGTGCATTTCCAATGTTGGGAAATTGTCAAAGATTGTTCCAGATTCAAAATTATTCCTACCGCACCCCCGGTTGTGTTGCATGAGACGCCGCTCCACGAATCGCCATCAACCGATTCGCCATTAGACTCCCCAATGGAAACGAAGTCACCACTCCCACGTCCGCCGAGACCTATTGGGAGAAAGGCGGCAAAGGCCAAGAGAGGGGCCACTTCAAACATTGATTGTGTTCAAATATTCGAGCAAATAGCTAAGAACAACTCTCTAAGATTGGAGAGAGACTTGAGGAGAGATGAAGCGGACAAGGCACGATTGGAAGCCTTTGCAATTGAAAAGCAACATGCAAAAGAAAAAGACGACGATGAAAGAGAGATGAAAATCATGGCCATGGATACGAGCCATATGTCTCCTGAAACAAAGGCCTATTGGAAGCATAAACGAAGGGATGTGATGAGAAGAAAACTTTTCCATGACGACGGTCCTAGCAATACGGATTGGCTAAATGATGAAAACCATTAGATTGTATTGTTGTATTTTTTTAATAATTGTTGTATTTTTTTTTAAATTGTTGTATTATCCTTTAATTTGTTGTATTGTTCCTTTTTTATTCAATCTACTTTCCATCTATAATTGGACTACTTATTAAAAACATTTGAGCATTCCTCACAAAGATTAATTAAAAACAACCCTTCATTTATTGCAAACAACACACAAAACAAACCATACATAAAAACATAATAATAAAAAAGACCTCGCAATTATTCCACAAAACACAACACACAAAAACAAAGCATAATTAAAAACAAAGCATAATTCCAAACAAAGCACGAATCTAGCCTTCATCCATTGTGATTGCCTTTCATCTGTCACAAGTGCTCGATCAAGTCAACTTGACGTCTTTCGTGAACATATGAAGATTGCATTTCTTGATAACGATCAATCATGGGGTTGTTGAATCGACCATCGTGAAGTAACGGTTCGGGCTCCAATGGTAGTCCATTTGGTCCTATCGGCCTTTCATATATTCTTGTCAACGCCGTGTTCATAGGATCGGGTTCAAACACCTCTGGAGCATCGTAATCATACTCATCCTCCACAATCATGTTGTGGAGGATGATGCAAGTCATCATAATACTCCTCAGCACCTCCTCGTCTAGCATCCGAGCAGCACCCCTGATAATTGCCCAACGAGCTTGCAAGATACCGAAACACCTTTCCACGTCTTTCCTGTAACCTTCTTGAAATGAAGCAAAGCTTCTTTCCTTCTCGGATTGGGGATTCGAAATTGTTTTCACGAATGTCGTCCACCTAGGATAAATTCCGTCGGCAAGGTAGTATGCACCAGAGTATACGGTATTGTTGATTTGGTATGTGACCTGAGGGGAATGACCTTGCAATACCTCGTCGAACACCGGGGATTGACCAAGGACATTGAGGTCATTCTGAGATCCGGCAACCCCAAAAAAGGCATGCCAAACCCAAGTGTCGAATGAAGCTACGGCCTCCAAAATGATACTTTTTTGGCCCTTCCGATTCCCATAGTCTCCTTGCCACGCAGTAGGACAATTCTTCCACTGCCAATGCATGCAATCGATGCTTCCGATCATTCCTGGGAAACCTCGAGCCTCTCCTTTTTGTAGAAGCCTTTGCAGGTCCCTCGGAGTGGGTTTGCGAAGGTACTCCCTCGTGTACAAATTTTCCACTACATCACAGAATCTCACCAAGCACTCTAGGATAGTAGATTTTCCCATCCTTGCAATCTCATCCACCTCCTCTGCAGATGCCCCATAAGCAAGCATCCGCAAAGCAGCTGTAAGTTTTTGCTCCGGGATAAGACCCAAAACTCCAACAGCATCATGCTTTTGAATGAAGTATGTGTCGTAATTACAAATATCATGCATGATTTTTTTGGAACAAATGTGGCTGCATTCTATATCTCTCTCGAAACTTATGAGCAGGATATAACGAATTTGGGATAAAGTAATCCTCCAAGAGATTCTTACCCCGAGACTCTCTGCGTCTGTCCACATTCGGGGCACGACGACGATGGTGTTGGCTTGATTGATTCATCATACACACCGCCGCTTCTTCAAGCATTTCTTCCTCTTCTTCATCGGCGTCCCGATCTTCTTCCTCACGTCTACGCCGGATTTCTTCCCATTCTTTCTGTTGCCTCTCCAACACCCTCATGAAGTTTGACATTGAGAGTATAATGGGAAATTGTAAAATCTGAGAAATGAAGGAATATATCAGAGATGGTGTGAGAGGAGTGGTGTTGATGGTGTAGTTATATAGAGGGATTCAGAAGATAGAGATGACACGTGGCACAATTTTAGAGGGTGAAAATCTTATCTCAAATCTGAGATCACTATTTGTAAAAAAATATCTGAAAATCTTATCAGACATGGGACACGTGGCACAATTTTAGAGGGTGAAAATCTTATCTGAAATATGAGATTATAATTTTTAAAAAATATCTGAAAATCTTATCTGACATGGGACACGTGGCACAATTTTAGAGGGTGAAAATTTTATCGAAAATCTGAGATTATAATTTTTATTAATGAATATCCGAAAATTTTATCTGGAATAAGACACGTGGCAACCAAGATTCACATCCGAAAATCTTATCCGAAAATTTAATTACAAAAGATTATCAAAATTAATGA